>NW_026463387.1:0-213614 GCF_021730395.1 Mercenaria mercenaria
ATTCTTTGTGCCGCATCTTTATCTACCAGGGACTTTCAGAAGGAAGGCATTCGTTTCCTGATAGATATTTCATGAACGGGAAGGGCTAGATACTTGGGGTTGGTCTCATTTTGTAGCTAAATGTATACTGGAAACAGTGATAGGTAGTTTGTCTAGAGATTTTTTTTTTCACAACGGCCTGGGAAGTGAACCCATTGCTCGCAGGCTCGATTCTCGAGATTCTGGCCTTCAGTAGACATATGTATCTTTTGAAGGGCTCATATTTCACTACATATTTTTCATTTTGAACTCGTTAAGGATGAAAATAATGCCATGTTTTTGTCCCGGGTCCGATACTGGTGCCTGTGCCTGGTCACTAAATTATATATTTTAACACGACCAGTAAATAATTAATCTACATACATGTAGAGCAAAATCTGTTTCTATATAAAGTAACATACGATGAACGAGTTATACGATGAACGATATAATCGAAAATCCGTGTAGAAAGGTCAGAAATCTGCCATATGTTTTATATGAAAAAATATAGACGTACCTGAATTAAGTCCATGAAACAAAACTGCAGAACAGCCTTATCAAGGAAGCTTCCGTTGAAATCACCAGTACTTTTCAGCATTGTGAAAAAATCTATCCAGTACTGAACATTTTCATTTCTAAGTATACCCCACCAACGCTCAATTCTTTGATTATGGTTACTTGATCCTTGTAAAAAACAGCTGTTTGTTAAATGTTCGTCTCTCTGACCCCTAAGAAAAATGACCATCTGTCTGATGTAAACATTCTGGGTGCCATAATCTGACCTAGCACGCGTTGGACAGCCTTGCAAATGTTTCACAGCATTCATAAAATGACCAGCAATTATCTTAGGATAGCTGTTTGTTTTGTGCACCTCAAGCCATATTATGAAACGAGAAAATCCATCGATAGCTCCGTTGATACACAGCCCGTACAGTTTCAATTTATCATACCCGTCGATATGCCATAAATAATTAGGTCCAAGATTCAGGTACATCCGACGTTGAAGACGAGTTCTCCTTCTCTGTTCAATACCTTCTTTGTCACAAATATGCATCATCAGGCAAACTGTTTCCTGTGTAAAACATATTCCTCTCGAAGGAGTTTCTGATGCATCATCTTGTATCCAAGTTGTTTGCTGGATGTCATTACATTTTCCATGACATAGAGAACAACACTAAGTTCATCACTTTTATTTATGCGTCTAAATAACTTCATACGTGACAATATCCGTTTAAGGCTTCGTAAAGAAACTTTAAACCCATTTATTTTTTCAAGACAAAGTAATATTTCACGGTATTTCATACCAGATGCAAAATATGTTTTTATAAAGTCATCCATGCCGTGTAGTTTTAAATTACACACGTTTCCTTACTAAATAATAGTACACACGAGTATATTGTTCCACTGCGCATGCTGGAGAGTCTTTTAGTCAGTGACATACGTACGAGTTACTAAGTCCTACGTAGGAGATACTAACTCCTACGTAGGAGATACTAAGTCCTACGTAGGAGATACTAACTCCTACGTAGTACTTAATATGTCCTACGTAGGAGATACTATGTCCTACGTAGGAGATATTAAGTACTACGTAGGAGATACTAAGTCCTACGTAGGAGATACTATGTCCTACGTAGGAGATACTATGTCCTACGTAGGAGATACTAAGTCCTACGTAGGAGATACTATGTCCTACGTAGGAGATACTATGTCCTACGTAGGAGATAGTAAGTCCTACGTAGGAGATACTAACTCCTACATAGGAGATACTATGTCCTACGTAGGAGATACTAAGTCCTATGTAGGAGATACTAGGTACTACGTAGGAGATACTAACTCCTACGTAGGAGATAGTAAGTCGTACGTAAGACAAATTTAAATCTCTCTGCTGGCACCAGGACGCTTCCATAGAAAAGTATTTTATTTCGTTGGAGTGTGAAATCTGTGGTACATGTAGTTATCAAAAGAATCGATAGCTGAAATTCGTATATTATTGTGATTCTACCGGACGGAATTGCCTTCGACAATCCGTCTAAAAAGTGTTTACATGTCTGGAGCGGAATCTGAAAAGGAATTGTTTTTTTAAACTTTGAATATAGATAGGTGACTACAAAAGTGCAGGAACGATAACTACAGCACTAATGACTCTTGGTTATTTCCTGTTTCATTTTTGTCTTAGTTATTTCCTGTTTTATTTTTGTCTTGTGCCCGCACAGTTCACTATTTCGAATGGCAACGTTAATTAATTGATATCAACAATTATTTTTCATTCACTTTTTAACACTTGATCTAAGTGTTCAGTATACACTTCTAGTTGAAATGTCAATATCATATTTTCTTTTGATAAAATTTGTCATTGCGTGAATATTTACATGAAATCTAAGGGTTACGCCAATGACGTCAGATTATAACTGGGCCATCATTAATATTTTTGGCAGGCACATAGACAATTCCAATTCGTTTGGAATAAAAATAAGGAAAGAGAGAGAGAGAGAGATAGAGAGAGAGAGAGAGAGAGAGAGAGAGAGAGAGAGAGAGAGAGAGAGAAATGCTGAGCTGCGTAATGGTTAGGATAAAAAACATTTTATCAGTGGAACGAGCGTCATCAAGTTCAGGAGAGTACCGCTGACGACTCGTGGCTCAGACGTCAGAAGACAGTAACGCTGAGACACACTAGTTTTGAAAATTACGGAGCTCTTTGATACGGATCGGTTCATCATACTTCAGTGTCCTACTTCGTCAGAATATTATACGAACGTTTTACGCAAGTTAAAAAATGCACTCTAATGCGGGAAACTTCGGATATCAAGAGTTGTGTTGTTAATGTAATGTGATATGACAGCGTCATAATGACTTTTTGGCGTTTTAGTTGTAGTTAGTGGCGTTGCCTAGGAAACGGTGAATAAGGTTAACAAATCTGTAATTTGTATTCGAATTAAATAGGTTCTTATCTATCATATGTTCAAATGTCAGCAAAGTTGGAGAAGAAATAAAGATAGAGCACTTTGTAAACACCTCTTCTCTGCAATCTCTTTTTATTTTGCATTCTGTTAAGCATTTTTATAAATCGGTACTATCACATTTGTATAATTAGTTATGTATGTATAACGATTTTGTTCTTAACCTAAATCTCTGTGATGTTTCCTCCATTTTTACGTTTGGAAAATCTTGAACTTCTAGTTTCTGTTATTAAGCAACAGCAGATAATGAAATTATATCTGTTTATTACGTAACAAAGTGCCTTTAATATTATTGATGACATCCAAACTTACTACTGGCATTTTTTTATGTAGTGTTGCAATTAATTAAATGTATTTTTTTCAGACTGTCCGGATAGGACATTTGGCCCAAATTGTTCTAATATTTGTCATTGTTTTGACAAATCGGCATGTAACCAAATAAGTGGAACCTGTCAAAATGAATATTGTGAAGCCGGCTGGCAAGGTTCTTCCTGTAGTGAAGGTAACATTTGATTGATATTGAGCGTACTTAGAGATTTTAAGGAAGCAATTTAAACGCCATCAAAGTAATAGTACCTTTTGATTGCACAAACATATTCATAACCATTTATAATAAGACTTGTACATTATTATCACCAGAAAATGTGTACTGAACATTAGCATGTCAAACTTATTTCATTTCACTAATACTGTTGATACTTTTTGATAATTACGCAAAATGTTCATATATTGGTACACAAGTAAACTACACAGTGCACATTTACATGATACATTTTCTCGATGTTGTAACATTCACTTATTGTTTAGCAATTGACCCAATGGTATTATATTAATGTATTAAGAGATTGTTTTGTGTTAACGTTTAAATATATTATACTTACCAGTTCATTTTTCCTGTACTTCCGCTGATTGGCTGATTAGCACTTGCATTTATCATTTAATGCATTTTCTGTATCTAATTAAGTCGTTTTATAAATCGGTATACTCAGATTTATAAAAGTTTGCTCCTTGACATTCTAGCATAAACTGATGTTTTTGTCACTTTTCGAGGATGTTTTAACAGGAGAGAAGACATGTGTCAACAGAGATTTTCGCTCTCACGTGTTATTTTAGCACCTTTTAATATATGTGCGTTCCGTGGCTAGGCGTAAACGTATTACGGCACCAACACGGATAATTCAAAAAGAAAGGTCAATTTGAAAACACAACCTTGACATTCCATGGCAATTCATGAAATTTTAATGACGTTGAGGGACAATATATTCATTTGTTTGGTTTTACGCGTTTTATGCTAGAATAGCGTAAGCGCATATTCATTTCGAGTTGTAACATTTTCAAAATCCCTCGGAATTCTGCAGAATGATTTTATTGCATAAAAAAATAAAAATAAAAAGCATGCGTTATCCATTCCTGCAATGTCGCGCATGCTAATATTATGAGACGTTGTTTGCTCTGTTCTGCAAGTGTTGATCGGTGAACTTCTTCTATAAAGCTACAGGGAGAAGATCGAATGATAACCTCCTTATTACATATATAGTTGTCCTTTACGTCATGAAATGATTTTCAAATTTGTCACGTTCGAATTTCATATCTTGACTAAAATTGAACAATTGGAGTTACTGATTAGCATGTATGTAAACAGTATTGTGTAAGGTTAAAATAGTACACATTTTACAAATGTACGATTAACCACAGTATGAACTTGTTCAACAACTGAAATAGAGTTTTTAATTTTTCATTTCTTTTTTTATATATTAAGTGTCGTACTAAACCAACATAATTATAGATCCTATAGTGACTTTCATCCTTGATGCAAGACCTCTATTGCATACCCCTTTGTACCTTATTTCATAGAGGGTTCTCATTTGGGTAGTATCGCCGATCCTCCTTAAGCAAGCTGTGTGGTTTCCTTAACCATTTAAAGCCCTGAGTGGAGCCCGAACAAACAGCGCTGAGGGGCGAGTAATTTGAAGTCAACAACCTTAACAACTTGGCCACGGAGGCTCCAGGAGCTTTTAATAACTTGCTGTTACTGCATAATATTTAATTGTGCATGCGGATCTACATACGTAGGCCAGTTTGAGATAAATAATTATTGTAGATCAGTTTTACATATAGCCAGTCTAAACATTTGATTAGGATTTTCTAACTTTAATGTTAATATCTAAAGATAAGCTACTTAATATAAGATACGCATTGTATATTGTTAGTCTCAAATAATGAATTTTTTCAGAGTGCCAGTACAGGACATTTGGTCCAAATTGTTCTCAAGAATGTCACTGTTTCGACAATTCGACATGCCATCCTATAAGTGGAGTCTGCTATATTGGATATTGTGAAGCCGGCTGGCAAGATCCTGCTTGTAATAAAGGTAACATGATACAGTGATCTTGAACATGATACGAAATACACAATTATGCATATTGTTATAACTATGTAGGGGACAGGACAATGCGTTCGAGTTTGGTAACTGATACAGCAAAACATACCATGGAAAAATTTGCATCTTTTATGCTATAAAAAGATGTTATTATAGAAGAAACAAGATTCCAGATGTCAATCATCGCCTTAATACAAATACATCTCTAGAAAAGAATTTAAAAATAAAACCCATGTATTAACAGCACGTGAATTGCTTTGTTTTTACACGATTCTCTGCAAGACTCCTTCATTATAAAGTTTTGTTTGACTAAACTAATTTAAACACTTGTAAGGAGAACATTTTAATAACTGCTGTTGATGTTAAAACAACAACTGTGTCTTCTTTAAAAAATAGGAGAGGTTCTTCAATTACAATTGGTCTAGAGAAGATTTTGGCCATTTTAAATCTCTCTCACATTAGTCTTTGAAACAATATCAAAAGTGTTCGCAGTTTATGCATTTAAAAGGGTTTTTATGCTCTCTCTCTCATGTTTGCTTTAACCGCAGTTAGGGTAACGATCTGTGCAAGTGTTAATGTTGAACCTTTGTTCCTTAGATAACGCAGTTATTGAAATTTGATTTTATACTCACGTCTCTAAAAGCTGGTATGTTTTTATTTACCTTCCTTTACGGGATACCTCTGTTATATGATTTTGTTACTTGTTCACTAGACACATTCTCTAACTTGATGCTGTGTGGATGTTCTTATGTATAGATATTTCTTTGCTTTTCTGTTAGGATTTCCTTCAATAGATGCATTACTTGGAGACCCGCCGTTTTAAACAAGTGACATTACCATTTGTACATTCTGGAGTGCTCTTGAGTAAATTTGGTCTTTGTGATGTAATATTTGCCGTTCCTTAATGATCATGAAGTATTAGTGTATCGTTAGCGGACAAATCAACTTATGTTGGTGCCAGGGACGTGAGGGGTGTTCAACATTTCATTACCTCTTAGGAACAAGCTCAATCAAACTAAGTCTGCTATTGCTATGCTTGCTTCCAAAACAATTACATTTTATTATTGTCCTATTTGATGCAGAGTGAGAACATCATTTGCCAGTGACATAAACATTTTTGCAGATCAGATACTTGGTGATTTGTGTGTGTTTCTTTTAGACTCGGTTCCGTTTTTCAAGGCCAGCAGTTCCAAAGGAAACCATGTTTGGGAACGTGTTGCTTTCCTTTCACTTGTTCATCATTCCCTGTATTACTAAGATAATTTAGACTTTTTACTAACGGTACGACATACCCCGTTGTTCTGTTTATCTCAATTTATTACAGCAGATTTTGTTTCGGAGACATTTTAAATACAAGGTCAATGCAATTTTCTTCAGTGTATGTCAAGAGGTTGCATTTGGTGACGTGATTCAGCATTTTTCATACGTATGTTAAAATATGTTCATTTTGTCAGATTCTTCTCTAGACAATATTTCATAGGAATGTTTGACCAGGCTCTTTCTGTTCTATTTCATCGTGATGTTTACCCTACTTACGTCCAAAAGTAGAACATATGCCTGCGCTTCTAAAAAATAATCATTTTAGGTAGAGCACAATGCCATGAATAGAGATATCCGGCCGCGGAGAATGATTTCCCTGACAGTTTTAACAGGAGCATCAGCTCGTTGATTAATAAACGAATAAATGGTCATACGTTAGCATGCAATAAAATGTTTGAACAGGAATAGGAAAAATTTTATTTGTTACCGGCCATTTGAGCTAACCGGATATTTCCTGACTTTGTAAACAAATGCGCATAAACAAACAAGTATCGAACAACCAAAACTGTTGTTCGCTCAATCAAACGAAGTTCTAAAGTAAATTGAACACTGCATTATGAATAGTAAATCGCAAAAGATTACCTAATTGATGCTTAAAAGCAACTGTATATTTATTTCCAGTCGGAAATATATTGCTGCAACTGAAAGGTCAAGTTAATACACAGATGTCTTCTGTGGCTCATAACTGGACGGCAAATCGTGCCATTGACGGACGTGTTGGTCCAGATCCTGGTACATGTCACTGCTGCAGTGGAACGGAAAATTCTCAGCTTTCATGGTGGAGGCTTGATTTAAGCCAAAAAATTTCGATCAAGTCGATTATCATTTACAGCAGGGACGAAGGTCTGTATTTAAATTATAATATGACTTTCGAATAAACACCAATGATTGATCGTCATTTATTCTTTTCACACTGACAAATTTATTATCTTCATAACCTCCACCCATTAGCAGTCATCATCATCATCTATCATTTTCAACATTATCATTATAACATATTTATCATCGTTATCATCAGTATAAGTTATCATCAAATATCACCACTCATCATCATTTTTATCTTTTAAGGAACAACATAATTAATTAACATTAAGATAATTCATTATCGTCATCGCCATAACGCATCATCACCACTTCGTTTACATTGTATAGACTTACTGGGGAAAAGGAAACTTATCAGAAAAGATACTTGACAAGAAGATACTAATTGCATTCCAACTTGTAGCATTTTTTTTCCATGTCAATTTCTTAACCACAGAACCTAAACCAGTGACCGCGTGATATAGATTTACTACAATTGACCTTATCGCTTATAGTAACGATCGCACGTCATGTTTTCAAAGTCATTGTACAATTATATTGAATTGAAAACAAATCCAGCAATCAATTAAATTCCTTCAATCATAACACGCGTGTACCCTTTGTTATTGTCAACATGTTTGTCAAAATTGATGTAAAAACTCGGGTATGCAGACTAAAACACAGATTAACCGGTAGAGAAAAAAACCCAGTGAACTCTAGTATTTGAGGCTCAAATACATATCGGTGAACAGCGACGAAAGACAGATATAAGGGTCAATGCAGCACTTCCTGACTCCAGGGATATTTTTCTTACATTTCAAAGACTTATGACAATTACACCGGGCATTCAAAATTTGAAACATCCATTGCTTTCCGCATTACCTTCTTTAGAGGTACAAAAGAAGTAAATTTCCTTGCGTCATTATAATTATGTAGACTTGACGAATTTCTAATATACGATTTAAAAGTTTGCAATCTTAGAGTTTAAAATGTTAAATTTGCATGCATTATACATGTACACAAGAAATCATCTCCATTTAAATAATAAATGAATAAATGCTTTTAACTAACCATTTTAAGAAATGTTGTGATACCATTACTTATACAGTATGTGAAGTAAATTGATATAACATGTATCTACCTGGCTGTTTTGACCTATGTATCACGGATAGGTTCAAACAGTGTTTATTGTTTTTTTTTCATCAGTATGTATTGCCTTCACAAAGCATAGGTATTTTTATAAAGAAACATATACTAAATAATTAATTGTTGACTTATAAAACGCAGAACAACTAGTAACAATAAAATTATTGATAAAATTTAATTTGAATACAAAGATAACAGTGCCGTGCCGTAAAATAAAACACTTCTTGACTAATGAACCATACACTGCGATATGATAATTACAAGAAGAAAGTGATATTGACCTTGGCTTCACCTTGGTCAATTTGACTTTCTGCCTGTAAATTATTCGGTAACCTGACTCTGTCCGTAGCCAATTTTAAAGTAGTTCTGCACGTTTGATAAACCGAAAGTGATGGCGTAACGTCATTTATCCGGATCCGGAAAACGTAGAATAAAGCCTGGATTCGGTCTTCAGAAATGATAATTATTTTATAAAACAATAGCAACCTGTAAATAAAATTGTTACAATGGTACTGTTACTGTTTCTCTAAAGTTAAAATAAGATATTAAAACATCGGACACATTAAAATATTCAAAAATTGTCTTAAAATTAGCGTGAAAAGTGCGGTTCATTTAATCATGGTCAAATATCTCAAAAATAAGCACACGGACATATACATTTTATTTCACCACTTTATAGACCATATGTTTATTAACAGTTTTGGGAAATTTCACTAAATTCTACATTGTAGAAAACTTTCTGTTCGTGAAAATGTAATGAAAGTTATGATTTTCCCATAGAATGTTCTTCATGGTCTAAAAGGACCGGAATGTAACATTATTCAACGCGGAATGTATTTTATCATGTACAGAAATGTACTGGGTGGTCATGTGGTACAAATGCTTATCGTTGAAACGGAGAGAAAACTAGGTGCAATATAACTGTTTCCTGCCTGGTTAATAATAATATAAGAAAAGATCTTCCCTGCATTAATTCCTGCTGGCTAAAGTTCATTATAGATGCATTACAAAACCGTGGTATCAAGACATCACGGACAACAATACGTAAAATAATAATAATAATAATAATAAATCATATTCAAATTAAACAGTCATAATGGTACACATGCATATAAATACCTACAAAACCATAAAGATATATGCTTCACTGTATTTAGATATTTTTATATTTTGTTGGGCTTCTAAACTATTTAGGTCATATTGTGACTTTTCCAGCTCTAGTATGCGCACCTGACAGAATGTTGGTTTACTTTAAACGCAATGATTTAGCGTTTAGACACACAGGTTATTAAAGAAAAACAATTCTAGGAGGCATACAAGTCGCATAGAAATTATATAACTCGTCACTATAGAAAACATATACTTTTAAGTAACAGGGTTGTCGATATTTTGATTAGGTGTTTGTTATACAAACGCAGTGCGTTTATAATATAATGGTAGTGCTTTATGTATGACAACTTACAGCTCAATACTCTTCAAGTAGTTCTACGACTTTTATAAGGAACGGACCTACACAGTCATATGTTATACATTTTCAAAAGTAACAGACTCTCGTAACTAAGAGTTAACATTGTTTTTTGAAATGTTTCTTGCTGACAGTTGATAGTATCATATATCCCAGTAAATATTTGTGATAAGTGTCTGTTGTGTAATGGATCAGAAATACATGAAAAAGGTAATAGGTAAGGGTAGATTTCTCGGAAGCACAGAGCACCAAAACACAGTACCAGATCCATGCATTTACATAGTAGGCCCACAGCAAAAGGAACCTGTAATAGAAAAATATTTCAGACGGGTTGATTCAAATATCCAACAAGTACATATTAATATAAGCTAAATATTGATAAAAGGGGAAGGAACTGGTAAGGGGCGAAATGGGGTCGGGGGTGGGGGAGGAGGAGCTTAGATGAATAGTTTTGTTTTTATTACCTTTTTAAGTCTTACAGGAAATGTAAAAGATAATAGGTAAAGGTAGATTTCTCGGAAGCATAGCGCACCAAACACAGCCTCAGAGCCACGCATTTGCAAAGTAGGTCCACAACAAAAAGAAGCTGTAATGGAAATAATATTACAAACGGGTTGCTTCAAAAAATCTAACAAGTACATATAAATTTATGCCAAATATAGATAGAAGGGGTGGAAGTTGTTAGGGGTATAAAAGGGAGATAAGGGTGGGGGAGGTAGTTGAAGGGGAAAGTAGAACAGGGATGAATATACAAAGGGAATGCTACGTTCTTTAATCACAGTTACACTACAACGTAAACCACAGTAGAGCAGACATTCATGTACCAAAGGTAAACGCACAGCCACATCCAACTAACAAACACAGACAAAACAAAGACAAATATCAAACAGGTAACAATACAGAGACTACCTTTCAATCCAAAGCCAATTCTAAGACGTGCGTGTATAGCACATATACTCAATTTATTCAGCTATAAACAGAATTTTTTGTCTTAATCTAAATGTAGGTATTGACTGTAATACATATGACAAAACCAAAACCATCTTTGATCATGGAATGTAAATTATATCTGTATATACTGTGGAAACGTTTTAAAGTCGCTTCGTTTAGTTTTCTCGTATTTCGAAATATTTGTATGTACATTTTGATATATTTTGACATTGAAAACAATTATATATATATACACCGAAAGCAGTACAACTTTTGGAGGATATATCAACCAACAAAGTATTGTGAAGTTTCTACTTTTCTCTATTTTACTTAATGAAATAAAATGTAGGTAAACAATTATTTAAAACAATGTATTCGGACAATATTTTCTATATCGTTGGCGAAACCTAAAAATCCCAGAGAGTTTCTGTGATAAGATATATTAAGAAGAAAAAACTGACTAATGTACTATTGAAGATAAAGAGAGTGAGACATTTGGATTTTACGGCGAATCGACGAAAGCATATTGCCGTAGAAGATAAGGTATCCATACATTCTTCAATACGCATAGTACTTTTAGGTCGAACTGTAAAATGTGTGATTGAAATGGGATAGTATATTTACGTTATAACCAGGTTTATTATACTTTTATACATATGGGTAGGATACAACATATCAAATTTCACCTTCGGTCTGGTGCCTGTGTGCAGTTAACCTAACCGCTGTTGTGGGATTCTGTTCCAGTACGTACCTGTTCAAGCTAGTAACTTTCAACTTCTCTACACGAATCAGTGAGGTGGGGAACTAATGATATCAGACACAGTATCTTTTATAAAATAAAGTATACGCCATTCCATCGGGGAATTGAAAACACGACCTCACGATCCGTAGATCTGTGCTCTCCCTATTGCGCTGACCTGACGGAATGAACTTCTATGCTGATGGTATTTACACTTTTTGGAAGACTCGAGGTATCGGCAAATTATCGCTTGCATTCCGTGAAATAACTAAACGTTTATTAAAACAGTTTATGAGCCAGCTGTTTTATATAGACCGCATGTTTGCAATGCAGTGCTATTTCAGTTGTTTTTTTAAAAGATTGTATCTGATGGAATGAGCGAAAGCCCCAACGATAGCTAGTTCTTAACAACAAGGAAACATATACAACAGGGAAAGCAACGTTTCAAAAAAAATACAGCCTCCCCAAAGGCACAGACGAACAACACTCGCACCACACACACACACACACACACACACACACACACACACGCACTCATGGACAAAACAATAAAACACAGGAACACAGTGGGGCGCCTAGGAACGGTCAGTGGCAAAACCAACACTTGGGGAGTTTAAACCAGTTTATGGTGCACCTAACCTCACTGTTATCCCCACCATGTTCCAAAGGCACAAGACAGTGTAAATAAAAGTTATCCCCGCCAGGTGAAACTCTAACGTAAAAGCATCAGAAGAAAACTTGCGTTGGCACTAGTCTTCCAACATATTTCTTCGAAGCCTTAGCACTGTTTCTCTTAGAACTCTTTTGTTTACATGCGTATGAGATTCTGTAGGTTTCATTTTGATATATTTAACATACATGTGGTAATTTCTTTACCATTTTGAAACTTTGCAACATGGACCTGTGTTGGTCGGGGATTGGGGTAGGGGACGTGTAAGAGGTTGTGCACAATTGTCCTATTAATAAGTATTAACTCCGCGTTTGTTTGCGTGTCACTTACCTTTCCAAAGCTGTATTTTTCTGCTCTAGTTTTCAATGTGTTACATACCGTTATGCTATTGCGCCAGGTGTAGGCTGCATATTTCTTAGCTCCTGAGTTTTGATTGTTTTCAGGTGTTTCTGCTTTATGTAGAGTATTGACATTTGGAAGTTGTAAGCAGAAAATAACTGGGATTGTGATTTTGTGTTTACTTCTTAGATTCATTGTGTGCTTTTTGAGAAATTTGAATTTTAAAAGCAAAAGTTTATATATTGTGACATTTTGTACATGTTTTTTACCTAAAGCAATGATGAGTGAATACGTATCAAAACGGACTAAATATGAAAAATCAACTTTATACAATATTGGACAATCAGTAACAAAAGGTCAGAAAACACTAAAAGTATGTTCTATAAACCCAAGATCTGTTGAAAACGAAACAATACCTCTTTGTGATTTTATCCTTTCGAACGATTTCGACGTTGTTGCCATTACTGAGACATGGCTTGACAATACCGTGGAAAAACATGCAGTAGTGAGCTTGTTCCTGACGGGTATCACATGAAGCAAGTCCCTCGTCCTCGGAAAATCCTTCGAGGTGGAGTCGCTATTATTTATAAGTCCAATATAGAATTTAAAATGCTGACATCTTCTGGTGATGGACACTTCTCCACATTTGAGCACATTGATTGTAACATTTAATAAAAACTCCTTGCGACAGTCGTATACAGACCATCACCATCACAAAAGAACGGTTTCAGTACTAATGAATTCCTTCAGGATGAATGGCCTCTGTTTCTTTCAAAATATGCAACCATTGACAAGCCAATAGTTATTGTTGGCGACTTAAACTTTCATCTAGGCATACCTATGATTCGTGACACTTCCAAGTTCAGCAGTTGTCTAGAAACATTTGGTATGAAGAGGCAACATGTTCGAGAGCCAACACATGTTGCTGGTGATACTTTGGATGTTCTTATCACAAGAGACACTGAAAATATTATAGCAAATATAGAAGTTACTGACCCAGGTCTATCTGATTCTGATGGGAAAATATCACGTGACCATTTCGCTGTGATATTTCATATTAAAGCAGAAAAACCTGCTCCAATAAGGAAATCTGTGACCTTCCGAAAGTTGAGATCCATCGGCATTAAATCATTTAAAAACGAAATTAAATCTTTGGAGATCCTTGATATCAACACGTTAATTTCTGATGTTGACGAGCACGCAGAATCATTAAACAACAGTTTGATATTACTCTTTGACCAGCATGCCCCTTGGCTTACTAAAACAATAGTGCTAAGACCAACTTGTCCATGGTATAATGAAGAACTACACGAAGCCAAACATTTGAAACAAAATCTTGAACGTAAACGGAGAAAAACAAATATGACAGTAGATCACAAGATATACAGAAATCACTGTGCTTCAGTGAATAAACTGCTGAAACAAACACGTGTTAACTTCTATTCTGAAAAGATAGAGTCATGCGGACGCGATCAGACAACTTTATTCAAAGTGACAAAGAATCTTCTTGGTAGGGACGAGGTGACCATGCTGCCAACATCTTCTTCTTCCAAAGAACTAGCGCAAAATTTCAGCGATTTTTTCATCGATAAAATTGATGGAATAAGAAATAAAATTAGGTCAGAAACAGAATTACAAACTGGTGCGGTTACCATCGAGGAAAGTTCGAACACGCAAATAAATAAACTTGTTAAATTTACTCCAGTCTCACAGGATGAAGTGAAAAAAAGTTATTTCAAAATCTGCAAGTAAGTCGTGTGAGCTAGATCCACTTCCGACATGGCTTTTGAAAGAATGCTTAGAAGAACTGCTGTCATCTCTCACTAAAATAATCAGTTATTCTTTGGAGAAAGCATATGTACCGAAATCCTTCAAAAGTTCGTTGATCAGACCACTCATCAAAAAGTCAGATCTAGATGCAAATGTTCTGAAGAACTATAGACCTGTCTCTAATTTACCGTACGTGTCTAAAATACTTGAAAAGGTAGTCGATGCTCGTTTGGAAAGCCACTTGTCTTTGAACAGTCTCCACGAAGAGCACCAGTCTGCATACAGAAAATTTCATTCCACTGAGACTGCATTACTGAACGTTCAAAATGACATCCTCAACTCCCTTGACTAAAATGATGAAACAATGTTAGTGATGCTTGACTTATCAGCTGCTTTCGATACCATCGACCACAAGACACTATTGCATCGCCTTCATGACCACTTTGGTATCGCTGGGAAACCACTCGACGAATGGATAAATTTATATCTGAGCGACCGCTACCAAACTGTGACCATAGATAGCCAATTGTCAAAACCAGTGCAAATGACATACAGTGTCCCACATGGATCCGTTCTCGGACCAAACTTTTTTACAATGTATACTAAACAAGCTGTATATGACTTGGCAATAGAAACTATTTACTGTTGTATATTATTTTTTATAATGTCTAGTACAATTTAAATGTAGAATAAAATCTGATTCAGGCTAAATACCTTTTATTGTTGATGTATTTTTGTGTTGTATTGTGTGTAGCAGTTTTATGATAACAAGTTCTAACATATCTCTACATGCATTAGAAGCACTGCTTTCCATATATTTTAATTTTCATGTGATTAAAAGCATAATAAAACTCATAATGGTGAAACACCATAAGTTATATGAAACACATTTACGATGCTTGCTTCTTTTGTAGAAAGTTATTACCAAGACTTGAAAGGCTTTCAGTTATATCTTACAAACAACACTGCGCAAGACTCATCCGCCATAAATACCAATACCAATACAAACATTACTGGCAACACCTATGAAATTAATGTACCAAACACTTTGGCAAGATATGTAACTATAAAGAGACTAGGGGTGCTAACAATATGTGAGGTTATGATCTTTGAAGGAGGTAAATTGTTTATGCTGTGTTTCTGTTTTTCTAATGGTCACTTGCTTTTACGTTAGAAAGTAGGAATCAATATACCGTATACGTTGTGTCTCTATTGATTGTAGTACAATGAACCGTAATGGCTTTTATTTACAAAATAAATTGTAACCGTACGCTACTTTCTTTTGTTGCTCCAGAAACTGATTTACATGTAATAAACTTTAAACAGTATTACGTTTTAAGAAATATGAAGTAACAAGCTTGCGAAACATTTTGTTTTCTGGAAAAGATTAATTACTAAACGCTTTAGCATCATTATTACCTGATAGCGGTTCTAATAGTTAAAAGCCTATATTTGTAGAGTGCGGGCTTGGAACATATGGTGAAGAATGTATCAAGGAGTGTCACTGTGCAGACAACAAACCGTGCAATAAAGAAAGCGGACAGTGCCAAACATTAATTTGTAAAACAGGCTGGAATGGAACAGCTTGCAACCAAGGTACTTTCGATAATGTATTACTGTGGAAGATGTTAGTTGCCTTTTACAAATGAATAGTTGTCTATTAGTGTGCAGTTTAAGGGTTTATCTTTATGGACATCTCCATATATGTGCTATTATATACAAAGGAAAAGCGTCATTATCATGTTTTAACAAATCAGAAGATTCTCAATAATGTCTACTCATATTGCTTTTAATTATGGAGCAGGTTACGAATTGAATGTTTCTTGATTTTTCTAACGGGTTGATACCTAACAGTGCATAGGCAAGAAGTCTTTGTGCTTTTGGTGTAAAAAATACATGTTTATGTATACAATACATATTATGCAAAAAATGATAAAGACAAAATATATTTGCAAGAAATTACAAAATAACATGATTTTTATATATTATATTAGGCAAAGTTCTAATACCTTATTAAACTGTATCACTGTCTCAAAATATTACTTCCTCATACTTTAACGGAAATATTATACATTTCTCTAAAGTTAGAACGTTATATCTCTTAAACATGTTCATTCAGAATAAATACCCCATTGTTACTATTTTAAGCTATGCCACTGATTTCTGATTGGTTAAATATGTATGGCAGAGGTTCCGTGTTTTCAATTATATGTCACAGGATGCCCACAAGATAGATTTGGTGACGGATGCAAAGAACGCTGTTTTTGTGCAGAAGATACCTGTACAACTAGCTACGGTGCATGTCCTGGCAACTGCAGGCAAGGGTATCACGGTCCTCATTGCAACATAGGTATAACTATTTTAAAGTCTGTTATAGATGATAAATGTTTTATGATTCAGCTTAAAGCATTCCTTCTTGCACACGATAATGTGGGAAGAAAATACAGTATAAATGGAATCAATATTTAGTAATCATTTGAAATTTGACAGACTCATTACAGAATCACAAAACGTGGAAATAGGGCGTATTGTTAAAATATTGTGTAGCTTGGAATTTTTTAATCTTTTAACAGTATTAGAGGGGAATGGTGTTACTAAACAAAGTGAGAATAATTCAAACAAAGTTGCAACCATAGGAGGATCGGTTGGAGGATCTGTCGCATTTCTTATAATTGTGATTGCTGTTGTATACCTATTCATAAGATATCGAACAAAATTAAGGTAAGCTGAATAGATGTAGAAACAGTAAAATACGTAGCACAGCGTAGCGGAGCTGCTTTACATTTGATGTAATATGTAATAAAGATATTTAAGTCAACTCATACACAATACAGATTTTGAACAAATTGAAAGCAGATTTGTACAAACATACTGTTTAGGTGATTACGGGATAATATAATATGGGATTTAGTTTGGTCCAGGTATGCCGGTCGCGTCGGTCGTCGGGTTGATCCGTCGGACGGTAGAGTGAACTTGTTTACAACACATAGACCAGACCATTCAAACCTGATATCATAATTGGGCTTATAAAGTAGATGATCCCAAATGATTTGTGGGTCAGTTGGTCAGGGTCATGGTGATTATTTGAGTGAAAACTGGACATGGGGAGCATACGTATTTTACAAACAGCTCTTGTTAATGAACGTTTCTTAGTTTTCAGAAAGAACACTAAGAACCCTTTTCGCTTTATATCAATTCGACTAGGATTTAAACCGAAATTTATTCAATGTTGGAGATTGCCTAATAAAGTAAGATAATTGTTTAGCGTTTTGTAACGTTATATTCAAGTAAAATACTTTGGTCAAAATCTATTATATGCAACAGATAGATAATGCACGATAAACGTTTTGTATTTTGAATGACGAGAACATCTTGCCATTTGAATTTAAGATATAAAGATGAACACAAAAATGACTACACAACTCCGTCAGCTTTTACTCAACAGTCAGAGAACTCAGATTACGACACGCTAGAAACTGTACAAGGTAAGTAATTCCCAATTAATGCTATGTTCTTATTGCTAGTGTTATTAATATGCCAGAATATAATGTTGTCTATTGGTTTTGATTAAAAGGCAATCTTTCACCGAATGTCATGCATGTTTCTTGTTTTGTGCTGTAATAGCCAATAATGTGACATGAAGTATCTCTGCTAATGTGAATGGGTCATTCTATTTATATCTCAGAAAGATAGCATAGCTTTTTCCTTAAAAATAATAAAAAACAAACTTTACACAATTTACTTTCTGTAAAAATCAATAACTTGATCCTCTGTATTTTTATACTTGTAGATACACCACGAGCTGACAACATCAGTCCATATGTAAATGAACAAGTGACTGGCTAATGAAGTTTCAACAACAATTGATCGAAAATAGAAATCTCTCTTTTTATGTCTAAGCATTATTAAAGAAAACGACATTCTGCATGATGGACTACGTTGTGTTGCAGGGTTCTGCTTCTTAACATATAAATCATATATATAGTAATAATATAGAATTTACCAAGAGGAACACGTATTTCATCATCAGTTACATACACTAGGTTCTCTAACCGGAAACGTTATGCAACGTCATGAGAGAGATGTTTGGTATTTTTGTGTTTTAAAGGATTATTTGGATGTTATTATAATTCTAGATGCAAAAGATGTCTGTAAAGAGTATATGTTTAAATGCGTATCTGTTAATCAATTTTGGGACTGTATATGTTTAGATAAATTTTGAAACCTTGTGATTATTTTCAGTTTGACTATTAGACTTTTGTTTGGTTCTATAATCAGTGTTAATATACAAAGTTATGGTAAAATATTTTAACAGTGTACATGTATAGATTTAGAACAAAAGACCTCCGCAACATTGTATTCAGTGAAAACAATTACAAATTAAGAGTAGTTATATAAATGGTATGCGTTTGATGACATCGTTCCTCCCTCTTAGATTGTATCACACATCAAGATATTTGTTTGTAATTATGATTCTTTTATTAAATGTTCGTTAAATTCATGGTTGTGCTAAACTGAAAATAATCTTTTTAATCAATCGCTATTATTTTTATGTTTCTACGTTTCTTGTGAGACAAAATTTTCTGCCTTCGCCCCGTTCGTCCTTCTGTCATCCGTGTAGCTTGTCCGTACCCTTATCGGTTTGGTTTCAATAAAATGTCACAGAGTTATAGCCCCTTAATGTCATATATAATAATATATATCCGGACTTCTCTTGTACTATTGTGGGACTTCAGTGAAGCTCTAATGGAAATATCAGTTTGAACCCTAGCTTTGCGAATAATATGGCTCTTTTACGATTGGATATTTTCCATTGTGTTATTGTCCTTTGATTGTATATAGAGAGACGACATGGCCCAATGGAATCTGAAAAGTTAAGGAAAGTTATATCTGTAAAAGTTAGTAATTTAATTTCCACAGTCTATTTCCTAAAAGAACTGTCTTATCAAGATTAAATGCACGGACAGAATATTTCCATCTAGATAATCGTACCTTATACACATTTCTAAAAGCGTTAAATTAGTTTTAATTTCAAACAAAGTAAGTTGTACGATATAATTTGTAAGGCTTCTTCTTGAAAGTTGAATTACATAACGATGCTTTCCTGTAGGTTTGAAAACCAGGTATGATTTAAATATATAAAATATTTTAAAAATCTGCTTTCCGAAAATATAACTTAAAACCTATGTCATAAAATATACGGATGAGTACGAACGTTGTGAAAAGCTTTTAAATGTTTATCGAAATTCTTGCCAAAATAGGTAAAAACATTTCGACTGATACATACAAAAACATTAAAATGATCCATAAAAGCAAGCAATTGCACAAGTTACATGGTATTGTTATTCATTCTCGGTTATCAACAAAAAATAAAACGACACCGACTTCTAAAAGGGTTGTAAATAACGGGTGGATCAAGAACGTACATTTTTGAAGGTACTGTGTTTGGGTTTGGTTATTGATACAGCAAAACATACTATTGATTAGATTGCATCTTTTATGATACAAGGAGAGATTATTATGGAAGAATCAAGACGCAGATACCAGATGTCAACCTGCGCAGAAATACATATTAATTCCTGATAAAGCATTTCAAAAATAAAAATCGTGTATTAACAGCACGTGAATTGCCTTGTTTGCACACGATTTTTCTCCCATTAATACATGGGCAGATCCAGTGAAAAAAAAAGTTTTTATGCAAGAATGGAGATAATTATACCCGAACAAATTTACCAGCATTTTAACGCAACTGTTTAAAACTTAAGGAAATGCCAGTTGCATAACTGTCCTTAACAATCTTCGTGAAACTTACAACAACTGTATGTAGCTACAGGATATCTCCTTAGGTGGTAGGCAAGGTTTCCCTAGGGATACTGTTATTCTGTGAGATTTTTATGTAGAGTCGTGTTACCTTGAATCCGGGCGAGGATTAAGTTATGTACACTCTTACCAATGACAGAAATAAAATATGTATAACATTCAGTGCCAAAAGGTTAAAAGTTCAGGAAATGTTTTACATAGACTGTGCATATACAAGTTCGTACAATTTTGTTTAGCTAATCCAACTTCAGCAATTGCTTTGTCTACTGTTATTTAAAATGTATGTATAAGTAAGTCATTGACTGTCAAATTGACAATATTAATGACCTAAATGTTGCATGCACTCTAAAATCTTCCAAAAACTTGACTACCAAACAACATTGTCCAAAGCCAGTCCGATTACGAACTGGTTTACTGTTATACTATCATATTAATAATTTGACAGTAGTTTTTGATGAAATCATAATAGGCAGTCATACCTTACCGTTTCATTTGTGCTATTGTATTTATTGATAACGAAGACTGGTATGTGCATGATCTTTACTCCAACAGTCAGTTTTTCTAAAATTACTATTACTTAAATTGTAACGTCCACGATCATCACGTATCGCAATGGTTGTTTTTAACGACTTGCCGGCGAACTTTTGAAATTTTACTACTCGTAAGATGTGATCAACAAAACAATTATTTATTTAAACATGATTAAACATGTATCTCGTTTCAACATGTATTAGTTAGTTTGCAGTCCTGTGGTGGACTTTCAGAATTTTGTTCTATTCGACACTAAAATATGTTGTTTAAGAATATAATGAGCCGCGTCATGGGAAAACCAACAGGGTGGGTTTACGACCAGCATGGATCCAGACCAGCCTGTGCATCTGCGCAGACTGGTCAGGATCCATGTTGGTCGCTTTCAAGGCCTATAGCAATTAGAGAAACCGTTAGCGAACATCATGGATCCTGACCAGACTGCGCGGATGCACAGGCTGGTCTGGATCCATGCTGGTCGCAAAGCCACTATGTTGGTTTTCCCATGGCACGACTCAATTATTTGTTTTCTTGTACTTCTTAGAGTAGATCAAAATGATAAAATCAAAGCTGGTACTTGTATGTTTGTTTCTCAGTACTTTACTCTCTATTCCTCTGTCTTCGTCTCTGTCTCTGTTAAACAAAATACGAATAATAATACAGATAAATATCAGATGTTGCATTTTGAAGATATGATGAGTGTATGTACTATGCAATACTGAAATATCATACAAATATTTTCGACTTTTGCAGATGCGTTCAATGCATAACTAATATAAAATATATTGTATCCAACACATGCTCCTGGGATCAAACAGTGGAATCGTAACCGACCATTTAGATTAAACATAGCCTTTAAGGTATCCCATCCACAAATAAGCAAGTTCTATATAACAGTGCTATTAAAATCAGATATTGATGCCTGGTGAGCTTATTTATTTTTGGACATGAAACATTTGAATTAAACGCTGCGATCTATATACCAATAAATAATTTATGAGTGTATATATATATATATATATATATATATATATATATATATATCAGCTTCACGTAAATAGTATTTAAATTCATATTCTAGCATAAAACTGCTGGCTGTTCTTGTCTCTTTTCGGGGGTGTTTTAACTGGAGAGAAAACGTGTGTTAACAGAGAGATTCTCGCGCTCACGTGCTGTTATAACACCTTTTTATATATGCGCGTTCCGTGGCAAAGTGTAAACGTCATTCGGCCCCATAACGGATAATACAAAACAGACATTCCCGCGCATCTCGTGGAAATTTAATGACGTTGCGTGACATTGTATTCATTTATCAGTTTTTATGCGTTTTATGCTAGAATAGCGTTAGCGCATGTTCATTTCGTGTTATAACATCTGCAGAATCCCTCGGGATACGTTGGTACCCTCGCCCTGACGGGCTTGGGTGCCAACCAATCCCTCGGGATTCTGCAGATGTTATCACACGAAAAAACATGCATTATCCTTACACTGACACATATTTTACCTT
Organism: Mercenaria mercenaria; assembly: GCF_021730395.1. Taxonomy (NCBI): domain Eukaryota; kingdom Metazoa; phylum Mollusca; class Bivalvia; order Venerida; family Veneridae; genus Mercenaria; species Mercenaria mercenaria. Next base: position 22,391 of record NW_026463387.1, read on the forward strand.
CGTTATACGATTTGTAATGTTCCCTTTTTAACTCCACTTACTGTTTTATATTATAGAGTTTTCTCAGTGAGATTAAAGTTATAATCCACAGTTCTGAAACAGTAGATTATCATTTTTATTTTTCACTGTTTTTGCTAGTTCCGGTCCTCCCAAATTGTATACCGAACGTTATGAATAATGGGGACCATAATGACGATGACGTCGTTAAAATGACGTCATTTGTGTTATGCTTTCTGTTGACCTTTCCCGCGGTTTTCAACATATTATAAATTGCGCAACAAACGTTTTACACATTAAATAAAAGGAAAATTGGTTTGTGTCAGTGAAATATCAATTCTATTTCACTCATGAGCACCAAAAAAGTCATTTTCCCTCGTGGCTAGCCACCCGTGAAAATATCAGTTTTTGATGCAAACTCGTGAAATAAAATTGATATTTCACTGAAACAAACAAATATCCTCTATATCTTTATGCATTATCATTCTGTTTGTTTTTCTAGTCTTCGGTAATTTTATATGCCCATATATCACGGCTACTAAACGCTAGCGCCAACACCAAATTGTGGTGATAAAGAAAAGAGCTATCGACATTTCCGTGGTGGAGCTATCGCCCGTTTCTACTTGTAAACACGTGAGTAAAATTTATATTTTATCTTATATTTTTATTGATAGAACATTTTTCGAAAATCGGAGAATGTAGTTCCGTGTAACAACACTTTTACTACAGGTTGGCTGTAATTTCATTAAAATATTATGCAAATTGTGGTGTCAGGAGCTTTTCTCCCGAATTTGACAGTGGCACATTTTCATATCGGCCAGTATTCCGATAAATAGACACACTGTAAGAACATACTTCGCCAGCAAATGGTGTAGAAATGATAAATAACTATATACGCACACACCATGAATAATAGAATCTCGGGTTAGAAGAAATATACCAGGATTTTTAAAAGTGGTGGCGCTATAACTCTAGTAATGGCGCTATGCAGTAGTGGTGGAGCTGTTACAGCATTCAGTAATACGAACTGCTGACGCATCCGGAACAAAACAAACACCAACATTCTCTAACTGATAATTTTCCTGTAAGGAATTATGTTATTTAAGAAAGAAAAACACGATCATAGTTTATTTACGTTTATGAAACATTCTCTATCTAAGAAAAAAGGACAAAATACTCACAGACACTTGGGGCTCTTGTAGTCAAAGTAAATATTTTCCTTTGTTTAAAATGTTAATTTAGAATTATCTCTAACCTTTAAATATTCTACTTAAATACAAACGTAAGTGTACTTTAAATTCAGGTCAAGAAAAATAGTAGCAATACTCTTATTTCAAACAAAGATTTGTGTCCAGGAAATAATTTGAAGATAGTGTAGAAATGATAAATAATTATATACGTACACACCATGAATAATAGAATTAGAGTTAGAAGAAATATTCCAGGATTTTTAAAAGTGGTGGCGCTATAACTCTAGTGGTGGCGCTATACAATAGTGGTGGCGCTGTTACGGCATTCAATAATATGAACTGCTGACGCATCCGGACCAAAACAAACACCAATATTCTCTAATTGATAATTTCTTGCAAGTATTTATGTTATTTATGAAAGAAAATCACGATGATAGTTTATTTACCTTTATGAAACATTCTCTATCCAAGAAAAAAAAACAGAACAAAATACCCACAGACTCTTGGGACTCTTGTAGTCAAAGTAAATATTTTTCTTTGTTTAAAGTGTTATGTAGAATTATTTCTAACCTTTAAATATTGTACTTAAATACAAACGTGAGTGTATATTAAATTCAGGTCAAGAAAAATAGTAGCAATACCTTTATTTCAAACAAAGATTTGTGTCCAGAAAATAATTTGAAGATAGTGTAGAATTTATTTGTTATATTAAGATTCTAAATGTTACTTCCCTTTGTTTTTATACGTCGATTGCATGTCATTAGAGAGTTTGAGATTTCAAACTTCGCCTTCCCCTTCAACGTCTCTCATATATATTTTGGGTAAAACGTCACCGACATGCGTGTATTTTATTTAAATCGCACGTTGCAACTAAAGTTTTCCATATAATAATATTACGTAAGCCTAAGACTTCGCTTTATTACTATGCGAAATAAAAAGCTTAGTTTCAGGATTTCTGCTTATTAAGTTATTTGATTATCCATATATATAATTAGACTAAATTTGATGCGAAACACTATCAATAGGTATAAGAATAATGAAGTTTTGCATGGCTAATGATTTTAACTAAATACATTGAATTGAACCTGGAAGTATAAAGTTATCAACTGATTTTGAGAAACTTTGAGATTTTGTTCAAACTTTAACTTCTACGGCATATTTGTGTCCCCAGGCGGTATCGAATATACCAGATGGGCCTTTTTGTTGTATGAAGTGAAGTTTTGAACGTCCGAAGATGTGATTTCACGAAAGTCGAAACTTCATTCTTTTTACATCTACTCTGTCCACATACTCGGCATCAAAGACTGAAATCTGGATGGAGGCACATGGCATGACAGTCATTTTACTTGAAACATAAATAATTACGCGCGATTATCATTTGGTGGAACATTTTATTTTCACATCCAAATAAAATCAATTTGTTTCTGTCGGACACTTAATACGACAATTGCGTTTTAATTATAAACATAAAATGGTACTAGTAAGACAGAAAATTCTTTTGAAGTATCAGACAATTTCAGATTTAAGATATCATGATGAGAGACTTTTCCTGTTAGCCGTATGGGATAACTCCATTTTTTAAATGCACGGAACCAGAGCCTGGCAGAGAGACATTGTGGGTTAATTCCCCCTTTGATTCTTACATTTTTCAAAGAAATTCAGTCTTGAAACTCGGTGTGACCCTACCCTAACCCAACCCTCCTCCCCCCCCCCCCTGAATTGGGTGACCCCCTCTTTAATGTTGGTGTCCCTCTAACAAAAAATTCTGGATCCACAGATGCTTTACTTATAAAATAGTATATTAAAATCATATTGTGCTGTCTGAGAGTTTGGCATTATATAGAGTGTCATTATCACTTTGATATTATCATAATAGGCTATTAACTTTGTATGTGGATATATGCATGAGTTCTGCAGCGGTAATATTGCGCGACTTTAGGAGCGCAATATTGTCCGCGAAAGAACGAGTGCATATATCCACATACAAAATTGATAACATTTTTATTACGTATCTACTATCAAATGATTAATTTATATCCAAATTATCGTTCTGTCACGAAAGACAGGAAAAAATACGGGAAAAAATTCTCCGAAAATGCAATAAACAAATCAAACTGACGCGCATTAATATTTTCCGCGAAAATGACGTCAACTTGTTGTTGCAACGTGCGCGTGGACGCCATGGACGTCACGCGATTCTTTCCATTACAACGTTAAGAAAACATTCCACGTCCTATATTAGTCCAACTCATGACGTAATTATAACTTTCATTTCATTTCAGTCTGATAAATTACTACGTGCCGGTATCTAATAGGTCAGATTAATCAAAGTGTAAACGTAAACAAAATGTTGCATAAATTACAAATTAAACAAATACACAATAGCAAAAAAAATCTAAAGAAACGAGATTCGCAATGGACGGACCGTCAGGGGAGGTAACTAGAGTCACGAATTGGGACTAGTCCGATATGAAAGCGTTCAACGTCATGATATGGAAAAATATTGCACGATCGCGGTCCATTGAAACCCAGTGGAAAATAATTTTAGGTATGTATGTTCCTCTCGTGTATGGTTTACAATCGTGCATTGTATACTGACTATACTGACATAATTTTATATAAAACCTAAATGTTTGGAGCAACACTTACGAGTTTTTACATTGTTCACATTGTTTTATCGTGTTTTATTTTTTTTTTATTTTTTTTTTTTTTTGTTTTGTTGTTGTTGTTTTTTTAGGTAATCGCTCTAATATCCATACGATGATTATATTGAAATGTTTTTTTTTTTCATTTAATTTTCATTTTTTTTTTTTTTTAAAAAAAAACCTCTTGTAAAATTCCTGCCCTTTCGGACAATTGGTATCAAAATGCACGAAATAAACGATCATAATTACGGATAAATTGAATGGGCAGATTAAAAGAAGTAAGGTTCATTCTAATGTTTGAAATCTCAAGGAATTTTAATCGAACTTCAACTTCATACGATAACTTCGCAAGAGACGTTGAAGGGGAAGGCGAAGGTTGAAATCTCAAACTCTCTATTGTAAACAAAATACCTTACTTTCACAATTCTTTCTGAAAAGTGAGTACAGTGCATTTTCAATTCAATCGATTAAATATGATTAATCAATAGAGCTTAGATGTACAATCTGAATCTATATACATGTAGATTATTTTGAGATCATGTAGAGGTTACTGCATGTATTTTGTTGAGTAACGTAATTTGGGTGTATTGTGGGATAGGTCGATTATTGAAGAAATTTCCGTGGCTTGCAGACAGACATTTTCATAAAATTGAATATATCAGCTACTAATCATATACAACAGCGCCACCAATACTGTATAGCGCCACCACTTTAGTGATAACGCCACCACTTTCAAAAATAGTCGTGTTTTAACTTTTTACTGTGTTCTTGTAATTCTTTGGTGTATTGGAATATGTGTAATTCATTTCTACACCATTTGCATGCGCAGGTATGTTCTTACAGTGTGTCTAATGATCGGAATGGTGTTCGAATACTGGCCGATATGAAAATATGCCACTGTCAAATTCGGGAGAAAAGCTCCTGGCACCACAGTTTGGATAATATTTTAATGAAATTACAGCCAACCAGTAGTAAAAGTGTTGTTACACGGAACTACATTCTTCGATTTTCGAAAAAAGTTTTATCAATGAAAATATAAGATAAAATATAAATTTTACTCACGTGTTTACAAGTAGAAATGGGCGATAGCTGCACCACGGAAATGGCGATAACCTTTTTCCTTATCACCACAATTTGGTGTTGGCGCTAGCGTTTAGTAGCCGTGTATATCGAGTTCATCCAAAAATAACTTTTGAACTCCAACGCGAAATCAGCAATCGTTTGACCGGCTTCGCATCTTCACATTATCGTGCTTGAAGTTCAAATGAACAGACAAATTATGTACATATTATTGTACGACATTTATATAATGATTACCTAAGAACATAAACAAAGATACGTATGGTCTTACCTTTTTAGACTGTATATGAACGCAGAAAGTAAATAACACGCAAAATGTGATTAGATATACATTTGTACACCTAGATAACACTTGGATAACAAACTATTTCGAGTACATTTACGAGTATCAAAGCGTATTTGCACAGTGTCACACGTTTATCTTCATTATCAGGGAAGAAACGTACCTACGTTGATAAATCTGTAATATGAATATTTTGATTACAGACTGAATTAGATCCATATGTTGTATTTTTGTATAGCTCTATTAAGTGGCGCCGACGACTGGTATTCTAAAAGTAGCTGACAATTTTCCCACATGAGTCTCAGTTCTAATCTAATGGTTATCTTTTCTAAATAGTCCAATATCATCCTCCGGGATTGTTACACTTTGTAAAACTTAGATATATTTCTAGGTTTCAATGAAACGTTTCAAAGCCATTTCCTACGGTGTTCCGTTAAGGCCAGCGCCTGCCTCCCCCATTCCCTGTGAACACGAAGCGCGAAGGTACGACGGCTCAATGGCGCGACAGTACAATGGTGACAACACGACAGTACGATGGCGAAGTATGACAGTACGATAGAGAAGCGGGACATTTCGATGGTGACATTCCGCGTACTGTCGCGCTTCGCCATCTTACTGTCGTTCTTAGCCACCGTATTGTCGCGCTTCGTCATCGCACTATCGCGTTCACCATCGTTGTGTCACCATCGTAATGTCACGCTTCGCCATCGCACTGTCGCACTTCACCATCGTAGGGACACCATCGTACTGGTGTGTTTCAACATCATAATGTAGCGCATCGCCATCGCACTGTCCTGCTTCGACATCATAGTGTCACCATCGTACTGTCGCACTTCGCCATCGTACTGTCGCACTTCACCATCGTACTGTCGTCCTTCACAAACTTTTCTCTGTTCACTTAAGGGCCGACTTTAATGTATAGAATTGTACGGTCAGACAGAGGGACGTGCTTTGGATTTTCGGACTAATAATCTTGTTTAACATAAAATTACACTTTTATTCAATATGTAATTACATGTAAATGCATTATCATTTATTTTTCCACATAGAGGTTAACTTTGAATACAATGTTATTTTGTTCATAAATATCATTCGGTTGGCGACATTCGTTTCTATCATCCCTCAAGTAAACAATGTAAAATGGCCATAGACCTACGGAGTCTATTTTGGAATAATACATTTCAAACAATATTAAGGTGTGATATTTCTAATACCATCCTGCCAGATGATATTCATTTGAGTAACACTCTAATAGGGTATTTTTGGTGATATTATTTTCAATAATACCCGTGCCGACAAGCGTTCAAATTATTTGATCATTGTAGAGAGTTGACAATACTATATAATACAGGGTTTAATTTAAGTCGGCCCTTATTATGTAAACAGAGAAAAGAGAGTAAAACGCGACAGTACGATAGTGAAGCGCGACAGTGCGATGGTGAAGCGCGACAGTACGATGGTGACACTACGATGGTGAAGCGCGACAGTGCGATGGCGAAGCGCGACAGTACGAAGGTGAAGCGCGACAATACGATGGTGACACTACGATGGTGAAATGCGACAGTGCGATGGCGAAGCAGGACAGTAGGATGGTGAAACGCGACAGTATGATGGTGACACTAATTAGGATGGTAAGGCGCGACAGTGCGATGGCGAAGCACGACAGTAGGATAACAAAGCGCGACAGTTCGATGGCGAATCACCATTGTTGCGTGACCTCCTATATGTTTGCGCCTAATGTTATTAAAATGAGTTTTCGTTGAACAGTTGATACCTTGACGTTTGCGTGGATCAGTCTATGTATATCATGGTATGCATGTAAGGTATATCAGTTGATTATTGGCTGTTGTCCCTTTTTATCAATATCATGGACACAATATACCTAACAACATTATAATAAACAACACAATGAATAGAGCATGGGCGAACTAAATATATCTGTCATCTTAAAAATGTATTCAGCTACGTGTAACCAATGTCAGTGAACCTAGTTGGTCTGCCCATTTTATGTATCTGCACCAACTTCTTATCAACCTTCTCGCAGCACAGGTCAGATGTGTGAAGGATGAATGACCCACAGTGAGCATTTGCTTCTGCTACTGAGCTAATCACCATGATTAATTTCATAAAAAAAGTTATCAAACTAATATTTGCTGTTTTCGCTCTGACGGACTCTTAATAATCATCGTGAGGAAACATTAAGTGTTCACTCAAATTGAAGACGGCAACAGAATTTCAAGAAGTCATAAAAAATCTATCAATTTTCAAGAAGTCATAAAAATATATCAAGCTATCTACTTACCTGTCTACTTACAGGATGCTTAAAAACGTATTGTTGTAGCATAAAATTATAATGATAACAAATTTCGGATACATTGCCATTGGTAATTAGAAACAACCCAATCAATCTTATAATAATACTACTAATAATATAACAGTCGAAACATCATTTGTGGCATGTATAGAAAAGGCAAACAGATCTTTAACTAGCTGCAGACCATTAATTCGTCGATAATTAGCGTTCAGATTGCCAGGCAGATTTGATAAGTCCATAATATAAATATTTATATTCATCAATAAGGAATAAGTATAAGAATCGTATGAAAGAACAAAATGTTAATGCCATCACTTGAAAAAAGCCGGACAAGTAAGAATCTCCCTATACTACATACATTTTAAACTGAAAGAGAGTAAAACACCATTAAAATACAAATATGTATATTCTCCCTATTTGTTCAATTGAAAATCATGGCGTTCCTTTTACTTTAACCGCAAACGGAAATGCGCCAAAGTTATAACGCCGCTATGTTATAACGTGCCGCAGTTTTAACGATGTCTGTATGCAGCAGGGGAGAAGTCGTTCTGTTTGGTGATCTGAATGACCGTGAAGCTGATTTAGATATTAAAAACAACAAAACATGATTAATAAATTAAAGAAAAACACCTCATAAAAGAATCGAAGAAAACATGGAAAATAAATAAATAAAATAAAAGAAATCATGCGTGTGGAGTTCATGCGAAAAGCAAGACAGTATCTGATTGGCAAATTGACCGTGAATCGTATACGCATTTCAAGATTATGTGCTGAAACACACACCCACTTCCCCCTGCTTAAAAGGTAAATTCATTTATGGACTTGATAGTAACATACATAAAAACTTAAAACTGTATTGTTGTATTGCATCATGCATGTTCACGTCAGTTTTAGTATGGATTATTTTTATTTAAACGCAATATTGTTTAAATGGTGAAATTGTACTTTCTAACATTACTAAACGCCATAAATTAGAAAGCTCCAAAGAACATAGGTTCCTATCAGTTTGATGACAGATTTATATTTTAAATATTTTTGTTTGAGATATAATTCCTGTATGGATATAATGGTGTGATTTAGGCAGATTAAATTTTCCCTTTCAAATAAAAGTTTCATTTATGTAATTCTGTCCTCGCAAGTACATTTGGTGTTTGACTGAACTCGAATTCTAGACTTAACGTTTTAATTTATGGTAAATTACTTCACGCGAACTAGATTGCTACTTCACCTTTTAGAGCAACTCGATTATAAAGTTTTTGTTACTTTACCTAAAGTATCACCTTCTTTGTATCTTTTATGCAATAAAAAGGTAATATACGTCTCAGGTTCTGGTTCATTTTTACGATATAAATGGATATGTAATACATTTCACCAATGCCCTTCATAACAGAAAGTTTGACAACCATTTAGTACAATACAGTCCATACAGTGTATTGTAAACGGTGTATGTTACCATAATATGAATTGTGATAACGAGTTCTGAATTTGCAATTTGAGAATGTTAACTGCTTCCTTAACCAAAATTTGCATTCCACAACGGAAAGCCGCACTATGACGTTAAGATACTATTCTTTTTGCCGTTAGAGGAAAACGTGGTCGGTAAACTGAAATATGAAACTGAAACTTCATTATACTGATTAATTAGTTTCCATTTCTACGTTTTCAACATATCTATTTAATTTTTAGAATGATGCTTTTAATTAGGGTTATTTTTTTCCATTTTTACAAGAATCCATGATTCTAATAAGCACTATAATAATATTTGGAAAAGTTCAACACTATTACTGATGGATGGTATCAATGTAAAGCAAAAGAAAATAGTCACTCAAATAGCTACACTCAGGTAACCGGTTTATAAGCAATGTTCGAAGTGATCCGTTGTAATCACCCTGTGTCCACCGTCCGTTGTCTTGAGCCGTCAACAATTGTAAGGTTAAACTCAGGAGGTCACATTATTTGTACAGATTCAAAATTATTTCAGTGGGAATGCCAAACAGAAGGCTTACATATTTTTGTATGTAGTATTTCTAATACTTTTTGGCAATGCTTCCGTTCATGAAACTGTCTTGATTTCCAAATTGGTAAAGATTAATGTTACAAAACAGGTCAAAGAAGATGATAATATATTAAAGTACAATACATTATGCATTTGCATGGAACCGTGTTAACAGAATAAGTCAACAACGTCTTTTTAAATAATAGTCCAAGAGAGCTTATTATTAACAAAAATACCTTAAAGTATAGTTATACTTGTTACACATACAAGTTAAAGTTTCCAACTTTTCACTTTAATAAAAAGTCGGCCAAAGTGAAAAGTGACAAAAGTATTTACATTAGTTGTAAATTAATATAATCTATTAAAGATGTTGATCAAAATCATGTTTTGTTATAGAAAAGATAACATTACGTTTTACGTCAATACGAAGAATGAAAAGCTAGTAAAAGGGAATAATTATAGTGAAAGGGCTGATAGTAACCCTACTTAAATGATAACAAATTATGCGCCACTTTTCACTCGAATGCATAAATTTACTAATTTACTAATACTAATGTTTAGAATTTTTAGGAATCATTGTTACGAAGACTGCTACGGTAGTGAATAAAGCCTGTAAGAAGATCCTATAAAAGTGGCAAATACAATAAAGTAAAATAATAGCACGATCCATTAGACTGAGTCTAAGCATGCCTGCTAATAAGATCTGCAAAAATCTTTCTAACACCATAACCTCCCTAACGATCATTAGGTACAGTAAACTGAATGATTACTTGCAGTTGTGGTATAATATTCGAAGCTCATAGCAAATTTAGTCAGCGTTTCACACTGATGGTTGATCTATTAAACTTTAAATCAGCCGGCCGCGACCAAATTCTGAAAAGCTCATAAGGATAAAATATTTGCATGAAAATCTTTCGTCTTCCTGAACATTATGACTTGCGAATACGCATTTATATGTAACAAAATTAAAAACAAAATACATAAAAAGATAAACACTTTGATCTCATCGTTGTTTAACTCTTTCGTTGCAAAATCAAGATCCATCTTGAATGAATTAGATACTTTTGATGGTCAGAACCATTCCTCTCTAATAGATGGTATAAGAAAAATGACAGAAACCACTGGAATTGCTCTCGTTAGGTTTTATATTTGTTCTGGTTGTTGAGTCCCTAGCGGTGTTCACTGGAGCGGATAAATTGTCACGATGGAGTTTAAAAAATACATTCTGCTAATCTCTCATTTCAATTATTTCTATTGAAAACAGCATTATTACTTTACATTTATTGCATTCATCCTTTAAATTTCTTTCAATCCTCTGCTGTTATATTTGGACAATCAAATCGGGCCTAGTATGTTCGTATCATCTGTAAAATATATTCCTGGTAAACCATGTAACAAAATAAACTCGAACGTCGTCTGATAGATACGCTCACCGTTTTTGCAGCAAAAATGCTTTCGCTGCATGGTATTTGTTACTGCGCATCTGTGTTCACTTTGAACAGAAGGGATAATCATCAAAGAAAGTATTAATCAGATGATTTTAAACACATATTTGTATTTAGAATGATTATTGTTCCCATTCACACACTCACAAAATTCATTAAGAGAGCTGTAAACTCTCCTGTTCTCAGACTGTAACATAAAATATTGATCCTACAATACGGGATGCTGGCTCCTTCGATCAAGTGAACTCAGCTGGAGACTTAATGGTCAATATTACCAGCACTTGCGTTGCGTTTTATGCAAGAATATCGGTAACACAATTGATTTTGTACTGACTCTTGCACCATCTAATCTCTCGAGACTCTGCAGTTGTTGTTATCCGGAAAACGTTCGTTAACACTACAGTCATATATTTTGATGGTTTAATTTACTATTTCCACAAAAAAATGATGCTTTTTTTCTACGTAACGTAAATAAAAGAGTCAAGTAAAGTAAACTTCATTAACAAAGTCGGTGCAAATGTAACAAATAACATAAGCTCTAATGAGCTTTTAAAACCGACATAACATAGCACATAATAAATAGCTGGAATTTTAAAGTATTATGCAGGACATACATTATATACATAAACCAATACGAACAAACTAAACTACAAGAGATCATCGAGTATTATAGGTCCATATCAGTAAAATAAGTGAAATACTGGTTCTTAAAAACTTAGATTAAGAAAGACCTAATTATCATAGTGTTATCTATTCTATATTCAATATCACAAAGAGTACCATCACATTACACATAATGAGTATCAGTTACATATCACATAATTATCACAGTAACATTATTTCCTAGTTGTGATAATCTAGACTCAATTGTTACAGTAGTAATAATATTTATAAAACCGAGAAATCCATGTCCATACGATTTACTGTTAAATATCAAAATAAAACGAAAAGCATTCAAAGATTGGCACAGTATGCAAGTAAGCTTAATTAAATATATATAATATGAACACCTGTACATAAATAAGACAACATGACTGCTCATCTACCACAAGAACTGCACGAACAGTCAGGCCTACCCCAGCTAGTGATTAGGGAGCTGAACCTTGACGTATTTCTAGTAAATTCCATAACTTACTAGCACAAATTCTGAATGATTTTCTACCATGTTATAGGTTTTGGAAGTGGCGTTTTATTCTCTATTTACCCGGGGGTAGGAAAAACTCGAAAGACACAGGCATGCGTTTAAAAGAACCAAGTTTCGTAATGAAGGTTGGTCCACATAACGTACTGAAAGTTTGTAAGCATTAAGGACAGCCGAGGTTCAACATTTTGTTTCTTAATTCTTCATTTCTCCTATAGGCATATTTACAGATACCTTCGTTTGTACCCAATTGTATATCAGTTGTCCTTTTTATCTGGATTTATTATCCGCATTTAGTGTAAGATCACGTTATCAACTTCAATCCGCTATATCTCATTTTCAAAACATCTTGAATGAAAACTGATGATAATTTAGCCGTTCGAGACATTAAATTGACGGTAAACATGCTGAGCAAAAATGAAATATATTCAATAGTTTTTCTTAGTGCGACTTCCTCTTGAGAGTAAGCAGTCATGGATAAATTTGTGAAAATCTGTTCGTACCTTATTGTTACCTGTGGAGTAGTGGCTAACTCGGAAGAGCTTGGTAAGTCTTGTTTCGTATGCATTGTCTTTGACTATGCTTCATTCAAGTAGTTTAATACAATTCATAGCACTAAAACTCTCTTGAAAAAAAATGACAACTGTTCAGATAGAAATTAATCTCACATATGATTACATACACTGACGCTCTTGCTACATGTGTTTAGACCTACTATGACCTATGCAGTTCGGAAAATACCTGAACCCAAAATCATGAATTTGTGAAATTTTTTGTTGAACCAAATATTCCATGTCTTAATAAATAAAGGTCGTATCTGCTACTTACGTCTCAGTAAATCTCATAAATAGTTAGTAATGAAGATGGCCTGCCATTTACGAACATATCAAAGTCCATATTAGATACACACATTACATAGTGAAATTGTCTTTAGTGGCAAATTATACGACATTTCAATATAATGATTGTAAAACACTGGACATGCATAGAATAACTTCAGCTTAATAAAAATGAAATCGGTACTGTAGTAGATGTGATGTTGCCAATGGTTAGAAACATTTGTTAAACGAAATAAACATTGTTTTTCACTTTTCTCAAAAGAAGTTTTTCGTTTTTGATCTTTTCTTTCTGAGACGTTGATATCACCACATCAGATTGATAAAACAGACACATTTGTTACTTAGTATCTCAGGAATAAATAGTTTAGAATCTATTTATTTATTTTGTTGGGTTTAACGTCGCACCGACACTATTATAGGTCATATGGCGACTTTCCAGCTTTGATGGTGGAGGAAGGCCCCAGGTGCCCCTTCGTATTATTTCATCACGAGTGGGCACCTGGGTAGAACCACCGGCCCTTAGTAAGCCAGCTGGATGGCTTCCTAATATGAAGAATGCAACGCCCTGGGTGAAACTCTAACCCACATAGATTAGGGGCAAGTGATTTGAAGTCAGCAATATTAACCACTTGGGCACGGAGACCTCGATTTAGTAAAAGGTTCAATGATAAGGGATTTACAAAGTATAGCTCTAGATATTCTCAGTTTATGCCTCCGGAATTCTATTTCTTTGGAAATGGGATGGATATCCCCTAACTTCAAATGAGAGAGCGGACTATTTGTCTCGAATCCTGAGCTTTTAAATATTTCAGTATCTGATATTATTTCTGACAAGGAGTACATGGGTATTTTCATAGAAACCAGTAAAACTGATAAATACAGAGACGGAGCTTGGATTGTGATATCCCGAACCGGTGCGGCACTGTGCCCTGTTGCAAATGTAGAAAAATTGATAAAATGGGCATGTTTAAAAGAAACGGATTATTTGTTTTGTAATCTATCTAAAGTAAAAGGCGGATATATCAGTAGAGAGTGTAATAAAAAGATGACTGTCCTATTCAAATCTGCGGGATCAGTTTAAACTGGCACTGACCCTCATGTTTCATATACCAAGAAATATTGTCTACACTCATTGAGATCAGGGGGTGGGGGCTACTGCTGTGGCAAAAAATGGCATTAAAGAAAAAATATTTAAATGGCACGGTTGTTGATTGAACGACAGTGCCAATGACGGATATATTAAGGACTCTTTGAAGGAAAGACTGTCAGTGTCTAGAACACTAGTGGGAATGTAAATATATAGTAGGTGTATCAGTTAATATTGCAAGACAGTTCAAATATTTGCATTCTATTTTGTTTACTGTATAATAGAATATTAACGGTTTGCGCATGTGTTAGAATATAATCGATCTTTATTTTATAATCCCGTTCTTTAATCTTCATGTTGCGCGTCGCAAGTGCTTCGTATAGGACGATTATCAAATAATAATCTGAAATGTTGTTTGTAGTTAGAGTTATTATTTTTTGGTAAGGTTCAGGATGTACGCGACGTTATGGTCACGTTAGGGAATTAACTTTGTCTACTGACTATTAATTTTAGCATAGTCAATGTAAGTTTATTTTATATAATTCATTTGGGATAGATATTTGTCTATTCCTTAATTCATTCGCTAGTTGTAAATATATAGTAAATACAAAAAAAATAAACATTCACTTGTAGCATTTGAAGCATGTACACTACTATTTTATTAAATATTTTTATTTCTCTATAGTCATAATACAAGATGTCCACAAAGAAATACTATAATTAATTAACACATACTAACACTCACTTGTATTTAACCATACACACACACAACACACATATTCATATGCATATACATATGGTTATAAAAATAGATTAAATGCATATGTAGATATCAGCAGGTATAATTTTCAAAATGAAAAAAAAACAAAAAAAACAACAACAACAAAAAACAACAACAACAAGCAGCTAACGTCCGACGGCGAGTTTTCCTAATTAGGCGATAACGAATTAAAGTTCTGATAAAGGCATATAATAAATAACCCCCAAATTATTAAGCACTATTGAAGGAAAAGGGAAAACAGAAATGGACAGGTCGAAAATGAAATTAAAGAAGCAAATTGGTGTAAAAAACTAAAGTAAGAAAAACACCATTCTTAATGTCTATATCCCTGTGACTTGACCTTTGACCCCAAAATCAATAGCGGTCGTGTACACATCAAGAGCAACATACGTATGAAATTTCAAGGTCCTAGGTGAAATATTTGTCCAGATATTAAACAGAAACAATTTTCAATGTTCAGGTCCCTGTGACCTTGACCTTTGATCCAGTGACCTCAAAAGCAATAGGGGTCTTGTACACATTAAGACAAACATACCTATGAATTTTCAAATTCTTAGGTGAAATACTTGTCCAGATATTGATCGGAAACGATTTTCAATGTTCAGGTCCCTGTAACCTCGACGTTTGACCCAGTGACCCCGAAATCAATCAATCATCAGGGGTCATGTAAATATAAAATCCAACACACCTGTGAAGTTTCAAGGTCCTGGGTGAAGTAGTTGTTGAGAAAAATGAATGAAGAATAAGGTTAATATGAGACTCATTATCCCATACATCCACCCAGACAACCCTAATCTACAAGCCGGAATTTTCTCTTAAAACCCGGCCAAAAATAACATACGATATTTTATTAGGAACAAGAGCTGTCTCCATAGGATGACACATGCCCCCGATGGCACTTTGGATGAATAGTTATGGCCGATGTTAGAGTTTAGGACCTTTGACCTACGGAGCTGGGTCTTGCGAGTGACACGTCATCTTACTGTGTTACACATTCATGCGTAGTTATTTTAAAATCCATGCATGAATGACACTGATATGGACCGGACACGCCCATCAATGCACTATCATGAAAAATGACCTTTAATGTCTAAGTGTGACCTTGACCTTTGAGCTACGACATGGGTCTTGCGCGCAACAC
Source organism: Mercenaria mercenaria (assembly GCF_021730395.1). NCBI lineage: Eukaryota > Metazoa > Mollusca > Bivalvia > Venerida > Veneridae > Mercenaria > Mercenaria mercenaria. The sequence goes on from NW_026463387.1 coordinate 38,330, forward strand.
GTCGTCTTACTGTGGTACACATTCATGCCAAGTTATTTGAAAATCCATCCATCGATGACAAAGATATGGACCGGACACGCCCATCAATGAACAATCCTTTAACGTCTAAGTGTGACCTTGACCTTTGAGCTACGAGTAGTTTAGAAACTACCGATTTTAAGCCAGTTTGACCTCACTTGACCCCTTACCCAATTCTATAAATGCACTTTGGTCTTACCCTAAACTTAAAATACTAACTTGGTACCCTTAGTACCCTGAAAATCTTTGGTTAAACCAAACGAAAACCTCCGGTTTAACCAAATGAAAACATTTGATTTGATGGACGTCAATCTGACCTTATTGACCCTTGGTCAGGACTGGTCAATGCCGGACAATTTAAAAATCACAGATTTTACTAAACTTTGTAAAAACCTCTGATTTAACTTCCACAGGTATTAACAAACCAAAAAAAACCATATATTTTATATAAAATATATTTCATTAAAACATCATAAGAAACTTTAAAACCCATACTGAAAAAACATGTAGCCTATTTCATAACCTAATAATACAATATAAACACATCAGTTACTACGCTTAAATCAGGTAGTAAAGACACATGTTAATCCAATCGAGAGAGCTTCCGCATTGCTAGATTGTTCTTTTCAATATGGCCGTTGTGTTATTACGTCGAATATTTATCAACTTAGGAATGCTATTTTAAACAGTTATAACAAAGGATATGTCTTATAAAGTTAAATAATTAAAGAAAGGACTTATAAAACACTACAAAGATATGTTATTCGAGATTTCTACAAAAGATAACTTTAGTTTTAAAACTGTATATTTAGAGAGGACGGATACAACCGTATGATGCAAGAATGGAATTCGTAATACTGTGACAAATATTACGAACTTTCTAAACAACATGGTTGGAATTTGGATGCTAACTGTCTACAAATATGCCAAACTTGAAAAACAGTCGATCAATTAATAAAATCGAATAAAAAGGATATGATTTTAGACTCTAATAACAAGGGATATGTGAAAATATTATTGAGAAATGAAAAGAAAGGGTTTAGTACCGTACACACCCAGGACATCCACCGGCGTTGTAATATTGTATCAGACGACACACTAGGACTTTCTTTGCTAGTATAAAAACCATACAACGACAGATTTGAAGGAATGAAACTTTAAAAACGTTAAACAAATCATTAGGTAGCTACAAACGCAGAACTTTATTTTACAGCTGCAAATTGATAATGTATTTTCAAGCACAACGATGAAAACACACAGATATCAGGAAATAAAAAACAAATGTTGAAAAATCGTACTCAGAAGATAAAAATTTATTGAAGTGTGCTTTAAGTATTGGAACTTAAATCAAAAACAGGAAACTAATCGAAGAAATATGTACAGACTTGAACTGGTAACAAAATCAGCTTTTAACAGTAGAAATTTGTGTATGGATTCCATGTATAATGTTCACGGTTACTTATAGTAACGTTTACATTGTAAACGCACGTCACTTCCGTTCAATTTTATTTCTATATATTTATACTTTTATTTATAGTAACGTTTACACTGTAAACGCACGTCACTTCCGTTCAAGTTTATTTTTAACATTAGTGGAATTTCTATATATCAATACTTTTATTTATAGTAAGTTTACATTGTAAACGCACGTCACTTCCGTTCAAGTTTATTTTTAACATTAGTGGAATTTCTATATATTTATACTTTTATTTATAGTAACGTTTACACTGTAAACGCACGTCACTTCCGTATACGCTTTTGGGAGTAGTATGGAATATAACGTTTATGATACATTTTTGTTAGTAGTAAAGAATATTATGTTCTTGGTACATTTTAACTCATTTTATTAAAATAATTTATAATTGTTTGTTCATTTACTCTTTGATTGTTAACTTTTAGTATTCTATACAATAAATCATAAATGTTTATACCATCTTGTAACATTTTAATGAAAAATAAACAATAGTAACCACAGAGTGTACTTGTTTTGTCTTGATATTGTATGTTGTTATACTTGACTTCAGGTATATAATTAATTACTTCTTTCGGAAGTCCAAATAAATCATAGTACAAAGTACTTTTCCGAAAACCTCTGGTTTGATCGAAGTACAAAGTATTCAAGTAACAAACCCAATGTCTTCCAGGACCAACAGAGTCGTCCAAATTTATAATTCCATATTCTTTATTTAATTTTGTTTTTGGTAAATTATTTCTACTAAATACACCCCTAAAGTTTGTTATACCGAGTTGTTTAACCCATTGTTCAATTTCAAAGTTAGAAATAGGTTTGTTTATAAATTTTGTTTTCTTTTTACTATAGGAATTCGTCTGTAAGGTCTCCTCTGAGAATCAATCTGTAGTCCTTTTCCACTTAACAAAGATGTAATCAAAGGTATCCCTAGACTAGCGGCCGGCATGCCTAAAAACCCACCGTCTTGTTTTTGTGTTAATTTAATCACTCCAGATCCCACTAGTTGCTTTCTTTGATTAGGTGTAAGATATGGCGATATAATATTTTTCTTATCATTAGCTACCGAAATCATACCATTTCCAAGTATTTTACTGACACCAGTACTGGCCAGCCCAGACAAAGCACCGATGCCTAGAGGAGCTAATATTTTTCGAGCTATTTTTGCTACCATTGGAAGAATTGTTTTTCCTAACAAACCAGCCAAAGCTCTAAAAATCCACCATTTGACCTTGACTGGACATTTGTTTTTTTTTGAAATTGTAATTTCTAATCCCTTATTATTTCTAATAGACTTTTCAATTTGATTAATTTGTGTTTTTGTTAAAATAAAGGGAAGTTTCCACGTAATTGTTCATGTTTTAATCTAAACGTATGTGGAATTTTATTATTATAAGCCTGTGCTAAATGTTCTTTTGTCATTGTTAGGTTAACTTTTATTCAATATAATTTGATGTCATTATATATTTAAAATTTATTTTAATTTTTACTTTATTTTAATTTAATTTTATTTAAACAATAACAAGTTCATTTCCAATAGTATTTATTTCAACTGTTTCTTCATACAATACAATTGCGTAAACACGACTATTAGCTGTCGATGGAATATTTAATTTAGCTGTTAATGTAATATGCTTAGGATCTTCTGTTATTACTTCCTTTTTATACTCCAAGTTAAAATGAACAAATCCAAATAAATCATAAAAGTTTGATCTATTTAGCAGACTTCCAGTAGTCTTATTGTTTTGTTCATAATAATAATTAATTACATTATCATATATTCTTGATATACTTGTGTATTCTGTTTCTGGATGAAAAACACCATTACCAACTTCAAGACGACAGGAGCTCAAAGTGCAATTATTATTTGCTGCATTAATTTTAAATGTATCTAATAAATGTGGATTATGTTCTTGTGAATTACTTTTATCAGGTCTTTGTAAATAAACAAATACATGTTGTGGTTTTGTTACACCAGCCGTTATTCTAAAAGTTATGCTAGTCTGATCAGTATCAGTTGATTGTGTTACCATTTCCCGAAGGTATGACCATCTTGCTTTTGTAAATCTTTCAGAAATTAGATTAAGTCCAAATTCATTAAAAATCAAACGTGGAACCCATAGAATTAATTTTGTTACAATTACTCTACCAGCATCAGCAGCATTAGCTCTAAAAATTAATTCATCATCATCCTTCAGTTGCAGTGTTATTTGAATTTGACTTGGAGGTAAAATATTAGTTTCTAAACCCTGAAAAAAATGAATAATTATTTAACGGAATCTTAGCATTTATCTCATTACCACCTTGGATTAATTTTTTTCTAATTTCAAACCCCGAATTATAATTGGCATTATCTTTTCTATTTTCAGCAACAGCAGTAGTATCTAAATAAATAAATTCATTTGTTCCAGTTGAGTCTGCATAATCTTTAGACAATTCAACCAGATTCTTTACATTTACTACCTTATATAAATTATTACAATCATATACAATTTTTCCATTTTGTTTTACCACTAACTGATCAATTAATGAAGCTGCATTATTAATTAAAGCAATTTGATCTTCACCAGCATAATTAGCACCATCAGCAAGCTTATTTACTTTAAAACTTACTTCAAAATAACCATTAAACCAATCAAAATATGAGCTTCTATCATTAATTGTAAAGTGATATCCGTTTTTTTGTTGCTTAACATTATTTCCCAAGACAGATATTAAAGCTGTATCTAATTGAATAGGAGTTAGTTCGTATCTTTGACAATATTGTCATGTATATATTATATATTATTTTATTTTTTATAAATTAATCTGTTAATACGTTTACGCGCCCCCGATCCTGACAATATTCTATTTATTCTCATATTAATATCCTCCTCCTCATTATTTTTACTGTTTTTCTTTTCTTGTAATTCCTTAGCAATTAAATTACCAACTGCCGGAGCAGGTTTCTTTTTAAATTTTTCAACAATTTTATTAGCAGCTAAATTTCCAACTTCCGTTCCAACCTTTTTTGTTCCACTTTCAAGTGATGCTTTTCCTGCTGTTTCCAGAGCTTTTCTTTTTCCAGCTGTACTAATTGAAGATGCAACTCCACTTGAAAACAATTTCGTTAAAGTGTCAAAGATACCTGTACCGTGTATATTTTCTTCTCCCGTGTGATCATCAACATAAATAAATATTCCTTTATTTTTATCATAAACTTTCTTGTACATTATATAAAACTAAAATTTATTAATTATTTAATTAAAGTTTTAAAACTTTAGTTTTAATTAATTTCTTTTAATATTAGTGTAAAACTTGTTTCAACCCCGTTAAAATTAATTATTCTACCAAATATGTCTGTAATATATATTCTTATTGAATTTATAATATTTTTATTAATTCCAGAATATCCAACTCTTCGTGGTTCTTTTGTAAATGGATAAGCTCTTGTTAAATCTGCAATACTTAAAGCATAGATAATATCACTTAAATTACCATCAACAAGTGAATTATCAATAAGATCACAATGAATATAAATTGTATCCACAGAGTTAGTTATATCTGGTGTTGTAGTTCCCCATTCAGTATTTCTCAATGTTTTTTTTTTTCTCAAATTCAAGCAATGTATGAAAATTTGACATTCTTAAATCCAACATTAAATTATCATGAATTGAAATTAAAATCTTAAAACTACTTAAATCAAATTCCAAACTTATAGGAGCAATGTCTGATTTATCATAATCACCATAGGTCATTAAGGTTTCTTTGATATAATTATTAATATCTGTGTAACTGTAAGAACCATTTGTAAATATAATATCTTTCCAATCCTTACCATTATTAGAACGAATTCTTTTATTATCATATTCGTCACTAATATTATGCCAAGTGTAAGTCATAGTGTTAATACTATCCAAACCAACAGCATAAGTTTTATTTTTATCTAAAATTAAAGAGCGACTAAATCTGATTGTAAAATCACTCGGAGTATTTTTATTATCGTTTTTAACTGTTTCAGAACTTAAGACTATTTTTTGTTCCATTTATATTCAAGAAAAATATTTTTTATATAACATTTCATGTTCTTTTGGTAACAATTCATTCATTTTTAATAATTTATCAATTATACTAATACCTTCATTTTTTAGTTCTTCATTATTATTTCCAGAATTAATTGAACCACAAATTAACTCCAAGTCATTAACCAATTCTTCTGGATTACATGGACAAACGTCATAGCCCTGCCCCCTAATTACTTTTGTAAATCTCATAGATCTTTTATTGATAGGTAATCCTGACTTTTCTGTTAATTCTTTGAATAATTTTCTAGAATGAATTGAATGCTTTTTATTATTGTTATATCTTTTATTAATTAGATCAATCAAATCATTATCTACTTTAGTGTTAATTACTTCTTTTCCAGTTCTTTGATCCTTAACAACCAATTTGTTTTGACCATAAAGTTTATTTAAGTTAATAATTAAATTACCATATTGTCCATTTGGTAAAACTTTATATGGGTTATGATATCTTATTCCTTTTCCCATATAATTCCTTGTTTTATAATATCTCTCATGGTTTCTCTATATTTTTTTTAATTATTTGACTTAGCCATAATTGCTTCCTGTTGCTTTAAATCGAGATTTGTGCGATTTTTCTTTTTAGTTATTGCATAACCCAATTTTTTTATATCCTTTGATACTCTTTCTATGACCTTCTGTACTTCTTTTCTACTCATTATTTCATCAGGATTTTCAGATTTGCTGTGAAAAAAAATCATATATTTTTTGGTATCTAAAAGTTCTAAATCAATGTCTTTATTAAGATCAACTGTAAATTCTTTTGGTCTTGCTCCCAATTCTTCTGATTTTTCAGTTGTATCATCAGTTGTTTCAGTTATTCCCATCTTTTCTCTTCCATAATCTTCTAATCTCTTAAGTTCATCTTCAGAAAACTCAACAGGTTCATCTGGTTTATTTCCCCAATCTATTGGTGTATAGGAAGTTGGTTTTATAGCTTGTTTTTTTTCTTATTTCTCTTCCATAATCTTTTAGTACTTCTTTAATTTCTTCTTCGGTAGGTTCTTTGCTTATTTCCCTGTATTTTTATATTCCCTCGCCAGTTCTTCAGGAGACCATGTAATTGGTGGTGGTTCTTGGAATAGCTGTGGTAAACCCTGGTATGTTTGTATGTCTTTCATTTCATCACCTAGTAACGCTAATTGCTCCTTAATTCCAGGTAATGCTTTTAACTGACTTGATAATTTTTCTTTTTGACTTTCTATTCCTTCAGTAATTGGTTTATAAATTTCATTATACATATCCCGATTTGTAGCTTTTTTAATTTTTTCTCTCATTATTTCTTCTCTTAGAGCTCTCATCTTCCGCCCGACTAAGTTGTTTCTTATTCTCATTTCATTAAGTTCTGATTGTATTTATATAATAATGTAAGATAATGTAAGATAATGTAAAATAATGTAAGATAATGTAAGATAATGTAATATTATTATATAATGGAAATTCCAAATTATGATACAAAAACTGATAAATTTAATAACTTTAAACAAATTAAGCAATATCCTTTTATGCCAGATTCATGTTTTAGAATGTTAATATGTGGATCTTCTGGATCTGGCAAAACAAATACATTAATGCATATGATACGAAAACCTCTTATATATTATGATAAATTATACCTATATGCTAAAAACCTAGAACAATCTAAATATCAGGATTTAATAAATGACTTAAGTCAAATTGCAAAAAGAAAATTAAAGTAGATCCAAATGAAATACTCGAATATTCGGCTGATCCAAACCAAATTGAACCCTGTGAGAATCTTGAATCAGAAAAACAAAAAGTTGTAATTTTTGATGATTTTGTATGTGAAGACAAAAACGTTCAAAATGAAATAACAAACACTTCATTCAAGGGACGTCACAAAAACTGTTGTGTTATTTATTAAGTCAGTCTTACTAAAAAAGCACCAAAACTATTCGGATTAACTGTTCACATTATATTTTATTTGAAAGTCCAAGTAAACGGGAAAATGATATGATTTGTAATGAACAAATATTAACCCTAACTCTTTTGCTAATGCAACAAAACAAAATATGATTTCTTATATATTGACAAACCAAGGAAGTTTTTAAGAAAAACTTTACAGGAATTATATAGATGGGAGTTTTTAATGATGTAAAACAAATAAGTGAACTCGACAGCATAAGTAAAGTTAAATTTGATATTGATTTAAGTGATTATGCTACTAAAAAACAATTTAAAAAACTTAAAAAGGAAACGGAATCATATCTTCACAGAAATAAGGAACTTGATAACACAATGAACAGAGCATTAGATATGGGAGGTAATGAAATAATCAACCTAGGAGATCCAGATAAACCCTAAGATGCAGTTTCAAGACGGTTTATGTTTAAAAAAGTTCAAAGTGTAATAGATGACTATAATCTTGAAGATATTAAAAGTATAAAACAAACACTAGAAGAACAAGTAAAGAATATTGAAGATTTAACAAAAGACTTAAAAAACAATGCATTATTAATAGTTCAATTACAAGGTAAACTCGAAGAAGAAATGAAAGCTATTGCTGATTCTATTAAAGAACTTGAAGAGAAATCTGATTTGACAGATGACAACATAAAAGAAGTATTTAGAGTCAATTTAAACATTTTACACAGGCAAGATATGGAATTAAAAGATAGTATGATTAAACATGAAGAACTAAAAGACAAGATTAATGAAGCTGAGAAAAAGTTACAAAATATGTATCAGTTAGAAATCAGAACACAAGTAAATAAACTAAATACTGACTTTACAAAAAAACACCAAGATTTACTCGATACATTTTCAAATAAATTTGCAGAAGATAAATCTGAACTGGAAAAGGCAGCTTCACAAAGAGGTGATGACCATGACACAGCATTAGATAACCTTAAAAAAGAGCTTAATTCTAAAATAGAAAACTTTAAGAAACAACTTCGAATTTGGATTAGTACTGTTGACACACGTCACAATTTAAAGTATGCAGACTTAAGTAAACTTACAAAAATATTACAAGAAGATATGACGCAGCTTAATGCTAAAGTTGAAGAACATAAAAATGAACTGAACTTTGTAGTTGAAAAATCAGTTAAACAAGGAGAATCAATTACCGCTAATGCTAAAGCAATTAACACAATTAATGATCAGCTAGAAAATTTTAAGAAACAACTTCGGATCTTGATTAGTACTGTTGACACACGTCATGATTTAAAGTACGCGGAATTAAGTAAACTTACAGAAATATTACAAAAAGATAACAACGAATTTAATGATAAAATAGAATAAATAATAAATGATCTGGACTCTGTAGTTGAAATATCAGCAAAACAAGGAGAATCAATTACTGCTAATACCCAAGTAATTACCACCAATGCTGAAGAAATTACAAAAGTAAAAAAAAATTTCTTAAAACAAAAAACACAATTAGCCAGAACAAAGGGTGTTGTTGACAATTTGTCTGCTTCTGAAGTTGCTACAACAAAACGAGTTGATGATTTAGCTGAAGTAATTCTCGAACATGAAAATAAATTTGCAGAATATAAATCTGAACTGGAAAAAGTAAGACGCGAAGTGTTTCTTTTTGAATACAAAAGTAAAGATGATTATAAAATATCACGCGACGGTCTTAAAAGATATTCTCGCATATCAATATTAATGAGAAAGTATTATGATAGCCATGGTGTCTGGATATTATCGTTATATACTTTGTTGGATTTGGATTATATTGAAGGGAAAGGCCTGGTTAATGTTAAGATTTTATAAACATAAACCAAGAACATAAACTAGCTGTACCGGATGTACCTTTAAAAAATGTGTTTTCAGTCAAAAAAGCCGGAATTTATATAATATATATCAGGTTTTATTTAAAGTCAACTCAAAGGAGGGAAGTATGTCCAATATCACATTTAGTTTTTAGGTGGTGGCGAGAGGGTTTTATCGGTGAATTTCCCTCCGGGAGTGTAAATATAACACCCGTGGTTAGTGACATCTGTAACATCAGTAACGATTATGAATTAGATATGTTCAATGACAATCCGTCAGTATCTGTGTATGAAAAAAAATTAAAATTTATCTAACAGAAAAGAGAATGTTTGACATTAATCCTTATAACGACGATCCAGCATCCTTCGATACAGGACTTTATCTTTTGCCAGGTAGTTATGTCAAATTCTACATATTGGAGGAATATATAAATTATAAAGAAAGTAAACTTTTGAATTAAAACATTATTTAAAGTTTTAATTAATTATTGTGTTTTAATTTAACTGGAATAATTAATATAATGGGAATATTCAATAATAAAAATGAAAAAGTAAATAAAATAGAAAGACAATTAATAAGGAAACCTCCATTGTTTTTAACATCTGCAACAGAAGATGTTGCTGGATTATTTCAATGGAAAGTTGATAATGCTAGTCCTGGTTTAGTTCAAAATGGTAATAATGTAACAATTAATTTTAATTGTATTTTAATTTTTCTTGTTGATGCAATTAAATTAGATAAAGAAGAAGCTAAATTACAACTAAAAAACAAAGAAAATATAATTCTTCCAAGTTACGATGTAAAAAATAACAGAAAAAATGAATCTATTTCTATTAATTATGCTAATGAATTTAAAATGAATGACGTAATTTATATTAATTCTTTAAACGTGAAGAATGTTCAGTTAACAATTTATGGTTCTATAATTTAAGAATAGGCTAATATATCAATACCATTATCAAGAATATATCTTTTATCATCATAACATGATAAAGATGATTTATTTATAACATAACTGGTAAGATTATGCTTATCAGAACGAATAACTTTAAAGGTGTGATTACTTTGGGTTGAATTAAACAAAGTATCTTTGTAATTTTTATGAAATATTGGTTTCTTTACAACATGTTTTTTAATTCCTTTACATATTTTAACATTAACTTCATTTTCTAATAAATATGAATACATTTTACTACGTAATCCAACAAATTCAACGACTGGAATGCCAGCAGCTTCATCTTTGAATTTTCCCTTTAATTTTTTATTATTGTCGAAATAAAATTTTGAATTACTATCGTAATCACTATTATCAAATAAATCTTTGTCCTTATAAAAATCCTCATATGCATCTTTGGTTTTTATTTCATAACATAATGAATCAGTGTCAGTGAATAAAAGCTTTGCTGAGCTTCCATACTTTTCCTTAATATAATTATAATGAAAATCATACATTAAATATTTTGATAAATCTAGAGTGCACATTCCAACATAACAAGGTCTGTTTAATAACAAGCTTTCTTTTATTCTATGAATACCAAACAAATTCTTGTTAAACATCGTTGAACTAACAAATGAAGGTTTGGCAATATATTTTAATAAAAGGTTTTCATCATGAGTTAATTTAATATTAACCCTCTTGCGTAAATTCTCTATCGTCTTACCGAATACAGAGTTGTTCATTAACTTAAAAAAGTCTTTTTCAAATGAATTGTTTGCTTTAGATCTTTTTTGAGTATTAAAATCAATATATATTTTTAACCAAGGACTTTCGTCAAAAGTTAATATTCTATGTATTTGTGTTAATTTTAACCCTAATTGTGTATATAGTTCAAGATTTTTATAATGAACTACATAATTTTGTTTTTTTATTAAAGTTGGAACTAATTTTTTTACATCACTTTTTCCTATTTCAAATTCTTTTTTAATATTTTTACTATAATTTGAAAGCCATTCGTCTGGTATTTTGATTTTTCAGGAGCTAAAGAATAATCATTGTGTACAGTATGTAACTCTTTTGGATATTCAAGATCACATTCAACAATAAAGTTAGTTTTACCTTTGGCAATTAATTTCTTGAATTGTTTTTTGGATATAAATTTAAAGTTTCCAGAGGGCAAAGGTCGACACATGGCCCAACCATAAAGATTATTGGCGTCGAGGTACATAATTATTTAGATTCTAATTCAGGATCATAATCTTTCATATATTTATTGTTTGCTTCACTGTATCTGTTTGAAATATAACTTTTTCCTCCTCTCAATCCCTTTTCAATAAAAAGATACATATCAATATCAGTTATTAAATCTAATTTAATTTTAGTTATTTTTAACATTGCATCCCAAGCTAAACCAGGACTACTAAAATAATGACAAGGATCTAATGTGTAGTACTCTAAACATAGTTTTCTAAAATTTTCGAATGTATCTGTTAAAAGTAATACGTCAGTTTTTAAATAGAGATCAAAGATTATTCTCCATTGTTTTAATTTGAATTTTATTCCAACATTTTTAGCATGTTTCATATTCTTCATTAGATATGTGTGTTTCATTTTTAAAATTGAATAAAATCTTTTTAGAAGGTAATTTTGTTTCTTTGATTTTTTTTAATGAATCCATGTAATCATATGGATAAACACCTTTTGTTTTTAATAAATTAAGTTTACTTTTGTCAATTTCTTTAGATAAATATTTAAATTCTGGAATATTTTTTACTAAGTTATCCAATGACTGAGACATAAATTGGAATGAATCAATAAAGACCAAGTCGGAAATCATAAATGCCATATATCTTTCAATATTGTTAGGAATAACATTAATTTCTTTTTTGAATTTCCCTATTTGTTGCATAATAAAATGGCCGTCATAACCTTTTGAATTATGAAAAATAACAGGAATTTTGTGTGTTAGTCTAAAATTAATATTACATTCTGAGTGAGCACTTCCTCTGAATTTTCCTGTTATATGACAATGATCACGTACTTTGATTGACTCTTCTATATATTCTTTTTCACAGATATGACACAAATTTTGTTTTTTAAATTCAATTTCGTCTATTTTAGACATTCTTAATTCTTTGTTAAAATGCTCTTTAAATATTTCTTTACAATATTCCTCTTCCTCAAGCATTTTTTCAATAAATTTATAAACTGCATTAGGGCCTCTATAAATCTGGGTTGGTTTAGTATAACTGTTATCCTAAGAACAAACAACTTTATAGCCGTAACCACAATCTATATGATTTTGATATGGTTCCGTAAATGAAGATCCAGGTGACGGTAAAGCAGTTAAAACTTTCTTAGTTATTGATTCAAAATCAGCATAAATTACAAAAGGTACTGCTAAACCTTTAAGATAACTTTTAAATTGCACTTTACTTCCCTCTTTTGGCATTTTTACAGCTTGAACACCATTAATAGCTAAACAATTTAGTATGTGTTCATTTAATATTCTTTCTTGAGTAAAATGTTGCAGGCAACATTTACAAAAATGTTTTTTATATTGATCTTTGGTTTTGTTACACATTAATCTGTTAAAGTCTTTAATCCAAACACAATGTTGTCGCTGTGTTATTTCGTTATTATTAATTAGCAACATGTCACAGTGTTCTTCGTATTGATATTTTGATATGTACAATGGATAAACGTCCATAGGTTCTTCGTAACCGAATATATTAAATGAAATATCATTTAAAACTTCTATTTTAGGTATCTGATTTAATGTAACAGGAAACTTTATTCCTTTATAATTAAGTTTATCTATATGTTTTTTATTATTTGAAACTCTTTCAGAATGTTTCGTTACAGGAAATTTGTAAGCTAAATGACACCATCTAAAACATTCATTATCATCATTCTTTATATTTATTAATCCTTTCATTGGATGTTGTAACGGTTTTGGTAACTCTAAATAACTTGAAGCAGCCAGTGGTGTATATTTATATCTATTTATATAATGAGCATCAACTGCCTCTATTCTCCAACCACTTCCTTCTGAAATCCAATTACCAATTCTATTTATTATTTCATCAAAAGCTTGACGTAAAGTGTTTTTTATTTCGTTTGTGTTAATAATTTCTAAAGCCTTTGATTGAAAATAAGCTGATTTATATATTGTATCTGTTGCACTCATTTTAACAAAAGTTATTTTTAGTACAATATTTATTTTTTATACCTTTTAAAGCTTTAAGTTCAGATTTAAGTATATCAAATGCGTCGTTTATAGTTAAATATAATTGATTTTTTGGATCTTGTCTATATGTAATTTTGATTTTAAATTTCTTATAATATTGCTTTGTAGATCTCTCAATTTCCATATATATATTATATTTAGAAAAAAAAATCACTAAGGAAAAAAGGATTAAAAAAAATAATAAAATAAATAAAGTTTAAGAAGAAATAAAATATTTAAATTTATATCTTTTTCCGCTGGTTTTTGATATTCCACTTTTAACTTGGTTTTTTCCTTTGCAGCACATTGTTATTAACCCAGAATTAATATCGAGGTCTTTGGATGCTGCATAAGTGCTTTTATATGTTTTTTCTTCATTAGTATCACAATCGGTTGCAATAACTTTTTTAAGATTGTTTCGAATATTATTTGGTTTGGGACAGTCACATAATCTTTCGACATTTTCTTCTTCAGTTAATAGACAACCACAGTCCCATTCAAATAAATTCTTTTCTAATAAATAAGGATCTATAACATTTTGTAATTTATCAATCACATGATTTTTATATTCATTGCTAACTATTTGATCAAGTTTTGATTTAATAACGTTTCTTCTTTTGAGTACTTTCTTATATGAATTATTGTCTGGATTCATTATTTCTCCTAAAATGCTAGATAATATTGGCATAATCATTCTATCTACTTTTCTATTAACCATCTATATATAATATACTTATAGAAAAAAATCTCTAAAAACGCACGTAAAATTTAATACTACTCTTCTTCTTTTTTACTTTTACATCCGTTAAGTTTAAATTCCTTCATATACGTTTCAAAAGGCATTGAATAGTTTTTTCTTTCTGCATTTCTAACAGTATTGTAAATATATCTTGAATAACTTTATCTGGATCTTCTTTGCTTATTTTTCCGATCCGTGCTTTTGTTATTAGTTGTTTTATTTTGTGGTGGTGCAATTTTAAAATAGATTTTTTGTTTTCAACTTTTAGTCTATTAATAAATATAGTAATTATTGATGGAACAGCGCCAGCAACTGCTACAAATATAGGAATAGCTGGAACAAGTGCTAATGCAGCTGAGCAACCAAAGATACCTGCTGTAATCTGTAATCCTGTATTTACTCTTCCACAAAACTTTTAACTTTTTCTGTAAGCAGCAGCTAGTTTAGTTAAGTGAATAATTAATTGATCTATTGTTTCTATTCCATTATTAGAAATTAGATTTTTATTACTCATTTATATAATATATTTTCAATTTAAATTTCTTCCAATCCACTAAATGGTACCCAACTATTAAATTTTTCATTGTAACCTTTCCATTTTACTAAAGCTTGTTGTTTCTTATAGTCTCGTCTGATAACTTTTTCTATTCTAAAAACTTCTTGTATAGTAGGTAAAAGTTCTTGTTCATAAAATGAACCTTGAATTATTTCATCATTTAAATCTTTTATAGTGTATGCTCTGGGATTTGTATTATTAATTTTATAAATTATAAATATTTCCTCTGTCCAGTTTGGTGTATATCCTTTTTCAAAATGTCTTTTCAGTTTGCTTAAGCGAACTCGAACACCAATTTTAAATTTGGTTTACTCTTTGGTATCTTTAAATTACCGTATAAATTAAAGTAAACAGTACCTTTATTTAAGTTTTAATGGCTTCGGTTGGTGTCATTTTATACTAGAATGTTTTGTTTTGTTATATTTATCAACCATTTCCTGCAAATTATCTAAATAAGTATAAGTATTATTTGCTGTAAAATATTTCCAGATTATTCTTTTTAAACTTCTATTAAATCTTTCAATAACTACAGCTTTTCCTTCGTTAATGTATGGTACATGTTAATCTTATATTTATTCAAAAATGATTCAAACTTTTTATTATAAAATTCTTTTCCTTCATCTACCCATAAATTTGTTGGTGTTTACCTCTGAAACTATTTTATTAATGCTTCAGTAACAGATTCTCCAGTTTTATTCTTTAATGGAATAACCCAAGCATATTTACTGCATATATCAATAACGGTTAACAAGTACTTTACACCTTTATTATATTTTGAAAAAGCTTGCATGTCAACTAAATCAGCAGATCAAGTATCATCAATATCATTAACAATCACCCGTCGTTTCCTAAATTTTCTTTTAATTGGTTTGTGTAATTCTTCTGCTAATTCATCGCTCCAGCGGGAGCTTGGTGCAGTTATTTCGGGGGTATACTCTACCCCCTTTTCCCGTTTTTTGATTTCGTTTTTGTCCGAGACCAAGTTTGTATTTCGTTTTAATTGCTGGTTTTACAACTAAATGTTTTGCAATCTTTTCTCAAATGTTTTTGATTTAGTGTTATTTAAGTTGGAAAGCATTTGTTTGTCACATGTACTTTTTTTACACCGTTTTTCGTAGCAAAAGTCATGGTCCATACATACTGCGTCTAGTTCGTTAACAGGGGTTCCGTTATCTAAAGGATTTCCTGGCCCACAATAGTTATATCCTGGGAGTGTTAAACCTTTCTTAGGTAAAAAAGGTAACATTGCTTTATGAATATCTAAATTACCTGCTGTGATAGTACTTTTAACAAACTTTGATTTCATTTTTCCGCAAGATGAACAGGAAGCTATTATCATTCTTTTCCCGTTTTTTGCTGTAACATAGTGAGGATTTATATTATCAGTAAATTTTTCTTTCTTTCAAACAATATATTTATTCTGTAAACTCATCTATATCAAATGTATTTAAAACTTTTTATTGGGTTTAAAACCTGTGGGTTTTAAATTGTCCGGCATTGACCAGTCCTGACCAAGGGTCATAGGTTAAATACGGTCAGATTGACGTCCATCAAATCAAATGTTTTCATTTGGTTAAACTGGAGGTTTTCGTTTGGTTTAACCAAAGATTTTCAGGGTACTAAGGGTACCAAGTTAGTATTTTAAGTTTAGGGTAAGACCAAAGTGCATTTATAGAATTGGGTAAGGTGTCAAGTGAGGTCAAACTGGCTTAAAATCGGTAGTTTCTAAACTACGGCTACGGTCCTGGGTCTTGCGCGCGACACGTCATCTTACTGTGGTACACATTCATGCCAAGTTATTTGAAAATCCATCCATACCGGACACGCCCATCAATGCACTATCCTTTAATGTCTAAGTGTGACCTTGACCTTTGAGCTACGGACCTGGGTCTTGCGCGCGACACGTCGTCTTACTGTGGTACATATTCATGCCAAGTTATTTGAAAATCCATCCATCGATGACAAAGATATGGACCGGACACGAAATTTGCGGACAAACCGACAGACTGACAGACTTACAGACCAACAGACGGATAGACGGTTCAAAAACTATATGCCTTCCTTCGGGGGCATAAAAACTTTCCGAAAGTGTTAGTAATGCAGGACAGAAAATATACTACTGTACTTTATATTTAATTTTTAATTATATCCTTATAATTAAGCTGACTCGGACTTCGGCAAACATGTGAAAAAATAATGAACCTTAATACAGTTTGGTCTAAATGTGTACTGACCCACTGAATGTACCTACATTTCTCACAGAAAAGTCAGTTTTCCACAAAATTCAAGTGAATATGGTTTTTTTTGCATGTATGAATATTATTACATAATAAGTTGCGAAATATTCCATAGCCTATCTTTGAGAGGCGGAATATGACATAAATACTTGAGTGTAAATGTAATGAATCGATAGAACGTACACAGGAAGGCTCATTTGTTCTAATAAACAAAACGTAACTTTGTCACAGATACCGCCAGACTTATAATAAAGTAGAAAAAGTGGAAATTTCATAGGTCGTTCAACACGACAAAAATGAAAATGTTGCAGGCTCGGTTTGATTAAGCCTGTTTATGGACGTTCGAGGAAATGTATGCAACCCTCCGCGCCATCTAGACCAAGTTGAGCAGAACTCAACATTACACATGCTACAAGTATAAAATCGATTTTGAGACATTCACAGATGTGTTCATACGGCGGTGCACATGAAACTTTCAATGATACATTTGGGTGTTTCTCGGAAGCAGAGAATCAAAACAGTTGCGGTCATTTTTTTTTTCAAATAAATTGTTGGAGTAGACCTATATAGATGCTATGTTTCTTAAGACTACTTTGAAACTTGATTACTAGTAATGACAGGCTATATGTTACGGAAACACATGAGAATTAGTTGTTTTGATGAAAAGTGAAAAGCGTTTGTAACGCTTTACTCGAGGTAAACTGTCTCTATTATAAATATTTATATTCAACGCGCATTGAACACTTAATCTTCCATAGCGTTATTGGTAACGATAGCAGAAAACTTTTTATTGCTGCGGCGGTCCGGGTTCGATTCCCGACTAGGTAATTTGTTTTCTTGATTTAAGCTTTTTTAAAACTAATTTAGAAACAGAAAAAATATTCTAATGTTCATAATATTTGAAAGAGAGATCAATTTTAGCCAAAATCTGGAGGTCAGTGCCTATAAGGTATTGGACCCGTAATAGATTACCTCCTTTTTGAAGAGTATTCAATTCATACCATAAACCTACTTTGACTGCAATTTTCACGGGGACGTAGGTTCAAGCCCAACTGGGACCAAAAGTTTTTTTTCCATATTTTACTTTTCTTCTTGTAAGTTTTTACTTCTTTCAAGACTTATTATGGATGTATTATACAAAAGTGGAAAATTCTCATTTTATCAGCGAGTTCTTGCTGTTCAAAGTGAATTTACCCCTAAATCAGGAGGGGTAGAGTTAGACATCTTTATAAATACTAAGTTATATGCGGTAAAAGTTCTCTATTTTGCCTTTATTCTGTAGATTACATATTGTAGAAGAAATGCAGGTAGGTTTTACTTCTGCCCCAAAATTATTTTTGAAAGAAGTGAGCAAAATTCAAAACAGACCCACAGGATTCGACTTTAATTTTTCAATGTTGCAGTTAGAATTCTGTCTCATTAATTTAAAATCTGTTTACTTGAGGCACCTTAGAAATAAATGATATTTACAGTTTTATTTTGTGTTTTATAATTGTTTAACAATAGTTTGAAGTTTCTTTTATCAAATTTAATGCTGTAATGAATTCTCTGCAAACGTTTTAGATAGTGGCCATCACATTGAAATTTGTCTCTACTTCAGCTTGAGGAAATACCATAAATTATACAAAATTTACAAAAAAACAGCACGGTAAAAGTTGTTTAGAATTTACAACACAGTGCGAAACATGGTCAACTTTAAGAATATACCAAGCAAATGCCATTATATTATCAAAGACACATGTGCGAACACCATGAAATAGACTAGATTTCAACGACTGAATGTCAGAACACTAGCATAAAATCTTAATAACAAGGCTATCAATATACGGTTCTATTTTTATAACAGACACGTAATTCTATCGTAATGAATGGACTATTTCCTATGTTATTTGTTAGCGTTAAACGGACTTTATTTAATATTTGTCATAACATTTAGAATTCTTATTATTTTTCAGTAAATATAGCGCTTAACAAACCCACATATCAAGATGGTACACTGACCTACCCTGAAGATAACCGCAACGCAATTTGGTCATCAGAACATGCTGTTGAGGGGAAGAAAAATTGTGTAAGACAAGCAACATACATTGACTACAGCGCAACAGCTCTTAAGGCAGAGCCTTGGTGGCAGGTTGATCTAGGCGGTCTTTACAATATAAAGAAAGTCATGGTATACGGACAACCTGAAAAAAACCCAAGTATGTATCAATCTAGTGTCATTAATTGTATTTACTTTTTACAGGTAGTATGGAAATGGCTATTCGTTACATAAGGCAAACCAGTTCTCGCAATGTTTCATAAAGAATCGGTTTCTTTTACTATTTCAAGGGTAGGTTAAAGAGATCAATTTAATTGCAAACGGAGTGATATCGCATTTATTTGTCGTTTAAACGAAGATTATGGTCCGAAAAGTACAGTAATATTATTAGTAGGTAAGTAAGTAAGTAAGTAAGTAAGTAAGCAAAACTAATCTTCCACGGGGGCCCTCTTACGACTACATGTAGAATGACAGTATTATGATCATAGTAACAAATATTTAACAGAAATCAAAGAAGAAATTATATATTCATAAAACAAAATACAAGAAATGTAGTTAGCATTAAAATACAATCATCCATCGATCAATTTATACAGTTAAATTTAAAACATGATAATAATTTCTATTTGCAAACAATTCCATACAGTTGATCCTGAGTATATAAGACTACCTTTAATTATTTCACCATGTGTTTTTGGTAAATAAAAATTTAAGTTTGTGTTAGAAATCAATGTTAAGGATGTGTTATTTGTATATGGCTTTTGCAAAAACATTTCATTTATATAAAAAGGATGTAAGCCAATAGACACTTTATATATAAAACATGCCTTCTGGAAAAAAGAGGCTTATCAAATTTTTGAATATTAAGTTATTTCAAAGCTTGATTAAAATCTTGAAATTCGTTACCTAAAATAGTGCGACAGGCTTACACATTTGTTTTTGTAATATTTTGGTTTTCATGTCTGCTAACCAAACTGAAGATCATTTCTCGAATTTATTTCATTTGCATTTGTCATTTAATATATCTATTCGTATTTTCTTGCCAATAAAATAGAGAAAAGTAGAAACTTCACAGGTCGCTCAACACGACAAAAAAGAAAATGTTGCAGGCTCGGTTTGATTGAGCCTGTTCATGGACGGTAGTGGAAATGCATGCTACCGTCCACACCCTCTAGCCCCGGGTTGAGCAGAACACAACATTTACACATGCTAAAAGTACAAAAAACAATTTAGAGACATCCGCATATGTATTCAAACGGCTATGAACACGGAACCATCAATGATACACGTGTTGAGGCGTGTAACTCCATGAAGAACGGCGTTTGGTCCCTAGATAAAGTAAAGGGTTTGCCCCAAACGAGAAAACAATGGGCAGAACTAAACAAACTGGAATTTAGGAAGGAGATCTGAGGTTATGGAGCCTGCGTATCACAGGAACTGTCAAAAGACAAAATTAAAAAGCAGGCACCATATCCAATGGGTGATTAAACAATACCCAAGGCTATGAAAGCGGGGGTATTGGAACCACCCAGGCCGAAATGGTCGAGTTGAGAAACTAAACAGTATCATTTACACGACATTAAAGTCGTGCTGAACGATTTGAGAAGATCGAAATATAACAGCCCTGATTAAAAACTTAATTGCGAGCACAATCGTACGATGTTTGACAAGAATATACAACAAGTTATAGTTGTATTTGAATAACTATCTTTAAGAAAGGGATTGGGTTTGATATTTATGTACAAGCGAATGCCGTAAAATTATTGTACGGATACTGTTCATTTATCTAGAGGATGATACATAGCATACAATTGCGTTAGATATGATATAGGCCGTAAGATATATATTCGTTATCCAGTCAATAACCATGTTAAATAATGCTTGTAATTTTCTATATTACCAACGAAATATTCTCAATAAAAAGTTGGTTTCCAAAATAGGCTTTCAATTCTCTTACTGTAGCTAGAAAGAATTGAAAGTAGTCTATCAGAAAATAACCGCGCCACGGTATTTTGTATTTTCTATTGTTGATATCAAATGCAATTTTGCCACATATGATATAATATGACTATCACATGCGACCTGTCATATGCTTAACATAAATATGAGTCGGATATGATTAAAAGATGAAATGAATAAATACAAAATGAACAGCTTATGAATTTCTTATGCAAATTGAATGTCCTCGCATATGATGTGGATATGGTACCGAAACGAAAGTCATCTGTTAGATCCAGGCATATGTTACTCATAATTATGTCCTTTTTATAACTTAGCTCTTTTCTTATAATCTACTCATATGATACTCGTTTTGTTTTCTGATCTTATGTAGGCCCCTTTGGTCTGATATCCACACTTTTCAAATATTTTTCATGTGTATGCTCCTTTCACAGCTTATATCATTGAAACATTTTATGGTTCGTCTCTGTTTTTAGCTCGACTATTCATAGAATAGTAGAGCTATTGGACTCGCCCATGCGTCGGCGTCCGCGTCCGCGTCCCGATTTGGTTAAGTTTTTGTATGTAAGCTGGTATCTCAGCAACCACTTGTGGGAATGGTTTGAAACTTCACACACTTATTCACTGTGATAAACTGACCTACATTGCACAGGTTCCATAACTCTATTTTGCTTTTTTACAAAATTATGCCCCTTTTTCTACTTAGAAATTTTTGGTTAAGGTTTTGTATGTAAGCTGGTATCTCAGTAACCACTTGTGGGAATGGATTGAAACTTCACACACTTATTTACTGTGATAAACTGACTTACACTGCACAGGTTCCATAACTCTGTTTTACTTTTTTACAAAATTATGCCCCTTTTTCGACTTAGAATTTTTTGGTTAAGGTTTTGTATGTAAGCTGGTATCTCAGTACTCACTAATTGGAATGAATTGAAACTTCACACACTTGTTCACTGTCATGATATGACTCAACTTCGCATTTTACAAAATTATGCCCCTTTTTCAACTTAGGTGTTTTTGGTTAAATTCCTATATGTAAGCTGGTATCTCAGTACCCACTAATGGGAATGGATTGAAACTTCACACACTTGTCCACTGTCATGAGCTGATAAGCACTATGCAGGTTCCATAACCCTATTTTGCTTTTTTACTAAATTATGTCCCTTTTTCGACTTCCGTATTCATTCAATCGACAAGGCTGATGAATAGTCGAGCGTTGCTGTCCTCCGACAGCTCTTGTTTGTTGATTATGTTATCTTGAAAAGTGGCGAACCTCTTTTATGAAAAACTGTTGGAGCCCTGGAAAATCGTTTTCATAAAATAAAACACAGATTCAAAGATTCAATTTTTACAAAAAAATCGTAGGAATTTGTTAATAACTTTATCTAATCATAAGTAAGTAAAATAATTACATCTTGGTATAGTAAGGACAATTAGAAGCAAACTTTTATCATAGACAATTACCCATTTTAAAATGAATCAAAATAATGATATATTTAAATACAAAAGCTGTTATTTGGACAGCACACTAAACTTTACGAAGAAATTTGTCAAAATGTTATTATTCAAGTGTGTGTGTGCGTGTGCGTGTGCGTGTTTGTGTGCGTGTGTCATAGGGTTAGCGGTATGACGGATGTTAAGAATGCATATAAGATATGATTGTGAAAGGTAAAAGTTAAAAAGATATTGTGGTGACATTGAGAAGTTTGCCGTAAAACTTTAACTTGAATGCACTAAGTTTGGCAACGGCGGGTCGGAGCTGGTAAAACAACCCTCCTTTTTCTTTAAATTGTCAAGCTAAAAATCGGAAAGAGAATTTTATCTACTTTGTCAAATGGGATAGGGGATATTTTGAATGCGGAAAAATTCTCCGGCTTGGATAAAACGATACAGAGCAAACTTGATTTTTAGACAGACAGGCGGATGGACGACCGGAACAAAGCACAACATATCTCCCAACGTTACCCTGTCTAGATCTTTTGATATTGGCACTCTACTAGCAAGTAGAAAAAAAAAACGAAAGGAAGTAACCCATAACTTCTGCATAAAATAGCATACAAAGTGGAGCAAATGAAATATAAACCATAAAAGTTTTATTAACACTTCTTTTTGTAACACGTTAAAAAAAGCCGTAGGACATGGTAAGACTAGAAGTAATCTGTGACTGACATTGTTAACGTTGGCAACGTTACTATCTCTCTTAAGACAAATTACGACATTTTAAAACGTTTGGCACATTAAACAGCACAAAATGATATCTTAATATCGGCGTGTATTGTGTGCATCTCTTTCACTTCATATATCTAAACAAACATGCATATAGAGCCTATACATTTCATTTCACGAAGTTATATACGATACATTTATTTACGACTGTGAGAAGTTTTCTAAAAATCTGAAAAAGAAAATAGACATAATTTTCGCTGATTAACTTGACAATGGCGGACAAAATTCCCCTTTTGACTTTTTTCAATCATATATTTAAAGTATCATTTCATTTCATTGAAACTGTGCAGAGGGGAGGTGGTTATCGCACATTTTTCTTCTTTACTGATATAAAAATGACAGGAAAAGACTGGTTCATTAACCACTGGCCTGAAACCACAGTTATTATTAGTATATGTTCTATAAAGACTCCCGGTCACTATTGCAATTTTGCATGTATTCCATTTACCCACCTAAAATCCCTTAACTTAACAGAAATATTCAAGAGTAAAAATTCCAGCCACAATTGACATAGGGTTGACTGGCTCGTTTTTCCACCATTCTGAATCAAATCACATGCGTATGAAGAACACTCTCTAGACGGCCAGAAACAGGCAAAACTGGCTCTATCAAAATATCATATTATGTATATTCTGACATTCCCATTCTGTCAGATTGTACATGTGCCTACTATTTCATATCTCCTCTATTCAAATATACCAGTTATTGCAGGTCTTTCTCTAAAAAATCACCTATATTCGCCATCAAACAGAGAAATTTTCCGCGTAACCACTTCTTTATTGTCAACCGAGGGCAAATAACTGTGATCTTGTGCCTATTTAGGCATATTTTCTCTTCAAACTAAATATATTTTAACACTTCAGTCTAAGATGTATTACAAATTTTAACTGCAAGTTGAACTATGCATTAAAACTGACAGCTTTCAATGTTACTCATGTAATCGGTCAAATCTGAGCGAAAACAATACCATCGCGTACTTTTCAGATGATAAAAACCCACAAAATTCTATAACCTTTTTGTTTGACGTGATTTTCACCCCAAATAAGAAGCGGCATGTTTCCTTATTATTCCTTCTCTTGAGAAGGAATATTATAGTTCAATAAAATCGGAAAAGTAGATCCCTCGGAAGCACCGAAAACAAGGCAAACAGTGAAAATTGCAAACTCGGTTTGATTGTGTTCATGAGCAGTAATGGAAAATGAACACTGCCCACGCCCCCTAGCACCGGCTTAAGCAGTATTCAATCTTCAAATCTAAATGAGTTGAAATCAATGATCCCGAAGGACCAGAAAATATAACAACACTGAGATGAAGTCGGGGAGACGTTTTACGGCCGCCACACAGCACTTAACACACTTGACTGAGCTACTGATACCGAAAGCTGTTGTCATTACAAGCTGGCCAGTAAAACTCCGTGACCTTAGAAATAACCTCTGACGTTAGACTATTCTTTCCTAATTGAGGCGACTCTCTGACTGAACGCGTTCCGTGGATTACATATTACTAAACCCGAGGATGTTATTTCCTCCATTCTTGAGGAACATAACATACATTCAGTCGACCAGATAGACATATATCAGCAAATTTAAATGTAAACAACTAAATATTATCGTTACCTTGAAATGCATAGTTAATATATGAAAACAAACAATATTGCGACCCTCTAATTATGCGCAACAAATTCACGCATCGAATCGTAAATGATTAACCAGGTCAATGTCTTATTGTCGTGTTTACTCTACTCAAAGTGATAACAGATTTAATTTGTTGTTGGATTTAACAATTTATGTTACATAACTAGCGTAAATATTTGAAATTTTTTGGCAGTATAAAACAGACATTGCAATCAAAATTTTACAAGATGATCATTTTATATTTATATAGATATGCCCTAGAAGGAACTTTTGCTATGCTTTAACTTGTTATATATATATCTATCCAGTTTAAGAGCCACTTTAAATTTGATTACAATATCACTATTCAAATTTTATGAAAATTATTCATATTACAAAAAGCATATCGAAATTCGTCGTCTGCTCATAGGAAGAACTAAAATGTGAACTAATAAAAATCCTGTAGCTTTAACATTTACCCTTTTCAAGCAGCACAGTATGTGGCAAATATGAGAATGAATAGCTTTTTTACATAAAGCCACACCAAATTGAGAAGTTGTTCATCGGATATTTTCTGGAAAGAAATGAGGCTGCGAGCGAAGTGCGAAGAAATATATTGTCTTGATTTGGCTCTCGATTGACTAATGAAAACCTTGAAATAGAATGTACCGCTCTTTTACATTAAAAATAATTCATCTGGGATTGAGAAAATCTGACCAGCAGCTGCACAACAAAGCAAACTCAAAAGGTAATAAAATTGGCATACATCAAATGCATGTTGTTAGATAATATGTAATATACAACAGTGCATAACCTTAGACCATAATCATGAACATAGATATGTGACTTAAATATTTACTGCTATGAACATGTAGCATTTTTTTAAATCAAATATCTCTGTTACTATTAAAGCTTTTGACTTGAAAGTTAAAACAGTTATTTACTCTCAAGGTCTACACCAGGAGAAACAATCCATATAACTCTGAACTTTGACAGAGTTGTGCCCCTTTTTACCTTAGAATAGTTTTGTTTAAGTTTTATATAACGTTCAATAGCTCTGTTACCTTCAAAGCTTTTGACTATTTGCCCCTTTTACTGGCACAGCTCTAATTCAGAGTCAAGCACTTATAAAAGTTGAGTGTGCTGTCTTTACGGACAGCTCTTGAGCTAACGTTAATCTTATTAGAAAATTTGAAAATCTAAACTGGTCGGAACGCAATTTATAATGCCATTCTTTTCCCAACCTACTTTCGAATACAAATGTTGTTCATTTGGACAGGAAAACAAAACAGTAAAGTGGCATGCATCAATACGTATTTACCCTTACCAAAATATTGTAGATTGATGTTATCAAATAAATTAGTATGTTGTTTTTTTTTTCATCTGGTTTACAATAAAATAAATCCGATTTTGTAGCAACATTTAGCGTAACTGCATCGAGGGGAAATAACTCTAATGCAACTAAATATAAACGTTATGTTATATGATAGACGATGTGTGTGTAGTATGTATTTAATGTGATTAAAGTCCATTTTATAACAATCTGGGACAGCAATTGTAAGCATTTGTACACTGTTACGTCCGTAAAACGTAGCGCACCAAAATATTTTGGCTTGATTTTTTTCAATGGGGGCAGCGCATGCCTAAAAAGAGAGAAAAAAGTGTTTTTCTGAAAATATACGAACGGCAAATTCGATGAACTACTTTTTAATTTGGTGAGACCTAAATGTGTTATATACTTTTCTGTTATCATTACTTTTTTCACTCGGGTCCAATTATTTACATTCCAGTGCCAAGATGCAAGATGGATACCCCATTTGTTAACAGATGAACAAAATCTTCTTTATTCGTTTGGCAGTACATGGGCGTCTCGCAGTTTTGGTGGCCCATGATTCGAAATAATAAACCCAGGTCTCATCACCTGTATCTATATTGTCAAAAACCGTTTTGCTGTATTTTGTGTACTACATGTTCAGAAGTTTATTTGCCATTGTTACACGGGTCCTCTTTTGTTCATCTGTTAACAAATGGGGTATCCCTCTTGCATTTATTTTTCTAATAAAATCTGGAAAGTAGATCTCTCTAAGTTTTGGTTGTTTCTTCAAAAAAATAGATGTTTTTGAATATATACATGTGTTAAACTTTGCACACGATGACAAATGTTTGTAAGCCTAAGGTATCTGTATGCTTCATTCTGTTTAGTCTGATTTCGATGTACCTCAAGCTGATTGTAGATGAAAACATGACGATCGTAACTCATAGGTCAAAATATACATTATACAATTTTGTACTATGTAGAATTGTTATTGAGGACCAGGAACTACTTCAGGTGTAGATTTACACCTTTACTAAACAAAACTGTTCAGTAAACCTGGGGTTGACCAACATTTAGTTCTAAATCACATGCGATATAGAATAGTCATACAGGCAAAACTGGCCCTGTCAAAAATTATGTTATGCATATTCTAACATTCTCACTCTCACTGTCAAAATGTACACGAACCTACTACTTTATATCTTGCTATTAAGTTATGCTATTTATTGAACGTCTTTACTCAGATATTCACAATCAAACAGAGGAATTATTTTCCGCGTAGCCAACTTCAAATTGTAGTCAGCCAAGGGCAAATAACTGTGGTCATTTGCATACAGAGCGAATGTGCAAAACAACGATGGTCTAAATAGATCAAAATACTCCTCTGTATAAGAGATATCGATAATGTCGATACATTGACTGCTTTTAAAAGTCTGTTAAAAACATCTTCTTTTTACAGCCTTTTGCAAACTGTCAACAGTCTTTGGTATTGTACGCTATAAGTTTAATGTTCCAGTATTTCATATTCATTTTCGGCAATTTCTAAGATTTACAGTCGCTTGTATTTTGGTTATATATTATTAAAAACGAATTTGCACGCGAAATGAGTGCTATATAAATGGTACAAAAATAATCATTATAGTTATATAAAATGATGATCAATATGATCATGATGATGGTAATTTACATGTAAGAGCTTAGGAGCTGGAGCAGATTTTAGCAAATTTGATATTAATATACACATTAAAGTTCTTTGTATTACAGATATAATGATTGTTTTTACAGGCAAGTAATTGGTATCCCGATTGGAACCAACTGCGCCCCGCTCATTGCTGATTTATTCTTATTCTGTTATGAACTAGAGTTCATGCTTAGTTTATCTACAAAGACACAGTTTGAAATTATTGAAGCTGTTAGTGAAACCGCAAGGTATCTTGATGATATTTTAAACATGGACAACCGATATTTTTTCAGAAATGGTGAAATAGATTTAATCTAAAGAGTTACAGCTTAACAAGGCAAATACTTCAGATTTAGAAGCGTCATTCCTGGATTTAAATTTAAGAATTTTGACTAATAATATAGAATTGAAAATATATGATAAAAGGGACGATTTTAATTTTGAAATTGTGAACTTTCCCCATTTTGATGGAGATGTCCCTCGAGAAACATCATACGGTGTCTATATTTCTAAGCTTTTTCGTTTTGCAAGAGCTTGCTCAAAGATAGATGATTTTAATGACAGAAATCTTCATATCACCAAGAAATTGTTACAACAGGGTTACCGTTATCATAAGCTACGGAAACCTTTTACGTAAAGTTTACTACAGATCGTCGGAACTGTTAGAAAAGTACAAAACGCCCCTTTAAAACACTTTTAAAACTTGGACTTACACACCCGGAATACTATGGAGATTTAGTTTATAAAATTCGGAAAATAACAGAACAAAATACCCCTTATTTTAATCAAATATTTGTAAAATTTGTTAAACAGTTTATCAAAAGAGGATACGATGCGAAAATCGTGAATCACAGTGCATGTTTAGTGATTGACCCCTCTACAGTTAATTTCTACGCTTTCTTATTTGACGGTGCGATGACTAATAACGTGTAAGACTCCATGATGCTTTTCTCCTAAATCCTACATACGACGGACGGAGGGAGTTGATTTTTGTCTTACATTTTTCTAAGTCGTGCCCTTAAAAGTTAGGCTTTTGTTGCTCTGACTTCAGACAAGTTGTTGATTACATTGGTGTAAATATACCTTAAATTTAACTAAATTTTATGTTTTACTTTATTTACCTGTTATTTTTGCACTAATGTTAGAGCCTTTCTCGGCAGGGATTTTATTTACATTGTGTTGCTTTACTTGTTGAAAATAGGGTAAGTGCGAGGTTGGCATGCCCTAAACGCGTTAAAACGCCCAGTTTCCTTTATATTGGTAACTGACCGCTCCAAGGCGGTGCTCCCATTTTCAACTGGTTGTTTTGTCCGTCTTGTATTGTCTGTTGCATATGTTTTCTTGTTTGTTGTAAGCATTTTTCCTCCGTCTCACCCCCTTATTGCCCGCTCCTTTCTCTTAAATTTACGCTACTTTTTGCATCCCCCCTCCTCCTTTACTTTTAGTAAGTTTTCGTGACTCTCCTTTGTTTTGGCAGCCGAATCCTAAGACGTTACTTGATTGCTTTTTCCTACTTGTGTGGGTGCATTTGTATGCTTGTGAGTCTATAACGGTGCCCTATTTATGTGTTGCTTGTTCGTTGTCCTATGTTATTCAGTTGATCGTAGTATGCTTGTCTTTGGTACATGAGTGTCTGCGCTGTGGTTTACGTTGTAGTGCGACTGTTTCTAACGAACATGGCATTCATTTGCATATTCGTACTTGTTCAAGTTTCGTCTTCGGGTTCCTCCCCGACTCGACCCCATTCCACCCTTTACCTATTTCCCTCCCCTCCATCAATATTAAGCATGAATTAATATGTACTTGTTGGATGTTGGAAGCAACCCGTCTGAAATAGTTTTCCATTAGCTTCTTTTTTTGTGGGTTTACTATGTAAATGCGTGGCTCTAGGGCTGTGTTTTGGTGCTCTGTACTTCCGAGAAATCTACCCTTACCTATTATCTTTTGAAATTAAATAGTACGCTCATTAGTATGCAGCAGATATATTTTGTTTATTCCTATATAATATTGTTCACAAAGTCCAGACTGACTTACATTAAAATATAAATTCCGACGACTTTTAATTGTTATCCATGTCTAGAACATTGGACAGTATATTTATCGCTGCATTCCATCGTTAGCAACGAACGTTTTTAGAAAGAGTACATCGACCTAAGTGAGGTACGATAAAAACACATGTAATCCCCATGGCTTTATGGCTTGATATTTAATTCACATCTTTCTGCCATCGTTTCATCGTAGAGCAAGGTAAAATATGTTTGCATGTAGTTACATACCTCGTAGTATCCAAATACGTTAGATACTTTCATTTTAAGGTTAATGTTTTAATTTTCATTTCATATTATATTCTGTTGATTCAGGCATTAAAATAGTTTAGTTAAAAGTTAAAGGTATTTTTTCTGAGTATTTGTAAACTCTTGTTTATGAATAAAGCTTTAGGTCTGAGACAAGTAATATATAACAGGGTTACCACAAAAATATGATATTGACCTTAATATCCTTGAGAAAATTGTCTCAGATCATCATACTTTTATGCACTAATCATGGTCAAACTCATGGATAACAGAGTTAAGGTCAGAAAACGATTATTCATCATTCGGATATTTTAGGGGACATTTAATATCAGTGATATTTATCCTGCATGTGTTCAATAAGTAATAAAAAGAGCATTGAAACCCGAGGGTGAACGATTTGTACGAGGGGGCGTAGCCCCCGAGTATAAATAGTTTACCCGAGAGTTTTTATGTTCTTTCTGTTTTGTATCATAGCCATCCATATATGGTAGTTGTAGGCGTTCCACATTGCCATATTCAGCAGTCCAGTGAGTACTTAAAATCATTGTTTTACTAATGTGTAAAGCCCAGGTGAAATAAACCAGTGCTAGAGCAGAAAATCAATAAAATACACTTTGCTGTCTACTGTTCCAGACACGCTGGCATACTTTCCTATCCAACAGTGCGGTAACTAGCGTGCGGGTATTAAATACCTGCACACTTTTAGTTACCGCACCCTGTACTCAGTGTATAGGAGTTACCTGCACCAAATTTGTTAAGAAAAAAAACCGAGCAATGATACAAATATAAATGTATATCTGTATATAGAATATAATTTATTCTTGTGTTTCAGGTCAGCTGAAGGGATTCCGATTATATCTTTCGGAGGTAAACCAAACTAGCAAGGAGACATTAGTGTATGAAAATAACAGCACTTATCCTGATCATGGAATTTTTACAATAAATCCAGAAAATAGGTTATCAGTGTCATCTCGTTACGTCACAATTTATTTACCAAATACGACAAACAGTAACCGAACCTACCCAGGCCCACTTGTGCTATGCGAAGTGGAAGTTTTTATTTCGGGTAAGTACATGTACTTACATTTTAAACGAAAGTATAACCAATATCGTTCGGGAATTAACTTTCAGACTGAACATTCGTAATTTTGGAACGAAAGAAGAAACTATTTAATAGATAACAGGGGAAATGAATATAAATTATGAGCGAGTTTAGAGCTCACAGACTAGGGCAACTCTGGTAACTGATCACACCTTCCCGATAAAAGAGCTTAACTGTTCTGATGCGGATTTGACTGTTTCCCGGCTTGTAATGATTGTATAAAATGAACAGCGCTAAAGCAGTTATATTAATTGAAAGAGTCAAGAATGTGATTGGTCAGTTATGTTATTAATAACAATTACTATATGTGCATGTACGCTGTATCATTGACCTTTGAACGAACGACATATGAAACAGCTCTGATCAGTAAACACCATTTAACGTTTGGCGTCCGTTGGTCCAAGAATTCTGAATATAAGAAAACGTTTTCGATCTTAATGTATTTGTATTTACAGAAAGGTTAATCTGATGATATTAAACAAAACAACAATTTTTATATCTACATTAATTACTACATACCAGTAATAATAAATTTATAAATGCACAATGGTAGTAATGGGTCGCGATAATTTTATTTCAACGGTACTTGGTAAAATCCAAAAACAGGTACAGCTGGTGTATTATCCGATAAGTGGTGTTAATTTGTGTATTGTAGTATTCTTAAAAGCAAAGAAAATCTCCTCTATAAGTGACCCCCTAAATGCCAGACATTTAATCCCCAATAAACAGGATCCTGTCTGGTCAAGTCTGATAAGGGTCCATAAAACCCATGTAGACTTGACATGTAGTCTATGTCACAGGATCATAAATTTTATTGATATGTAAAGATAACTGGTTATTGCCTGTGTCTTACATTTTATTGACTGTAATGCAGCCGTTTTTCAGAATATAGGCAAAATTATTTTAGATGACAATATACTAATCATAATTGCTCTGACAGTCATGTTGAGTAATGTTCTGACCATTTAAATTATAACTACAGCAAAGCAATTCTCAACGTTTTAGAAAGCTTTCACCGTTATTTAATAAAGAAAAAAATAATTATTTAAAGCTTAATAAGAGAAATAAGTTTTTTATTCAATTATTATGATCTTTTAATCTAAGTAACCAAATAAAACCTGAAAAATTATCATTGCTGGATTTTATTACAAATTGAGGAAACACTCAGTTGCATTTTTGATGAATAAAAAATATATAGAAAGAAGGAATTTATATATTAAAAATGCATTTGAGAGTATATAGCTCCCTGTGTGTTGTGTAAATACATTTTCTTTCATTTATAATAAAATCCAGCAATAATGAAATATCGTTGTTCAAAATACACAATGATTTATAATTTATAGAAGATGTCTGAATGCATTTCCTTTTATTTCTAACAGAAATCTAACAGTAATGAGACATTATTGTAATAAACCAGATTTATCAAAAAATAAAAAAAATACTGTTGTATCTATTACTTTCTTTTTTTGCCCTAATTTAATCAGACTTTCTAAATTCATTATAAAGTTGAGAACTGGTTTTCTATGAAGGTGAAAAAATATCACATGCAATTTATATACTGCAGCGTAGCTATACAGTAGCTTATTGTGTTAAACAGAAGCAAGTCTATCGATAGTCCAGTCTTGTATATTGGCACTTACCGCCAATTCGCAGACCATACGCCACATACCTTGCATACAAGAATCAGTGTCTTTAACTCTAAATACGACGCGTTATTGCATAACAGATTTGTAGTCAAGTGGATAGTGTGTTTGATCTCTATTCTTTTTATATTTGTATGGTGTAGGTTCGGGCCCTTCTTTTTAAAATGATTTTACTTATTCTATATTTTCAGGTCGTTTATTATATCGTTTTTTGTTGTATTTCTTTTTCATTCATGCAAGAGTTTTCTTTATTTATTTTGCAATGCTAATAGATTTAATGTCTATTCTAATATAAGACCCTCTGCATAATATCAATAAGTACTCAGAATAAGTGCACGAGAAAATCATGATACAAAAAGTTTTACCTGTATTCTTCGTATTCGCATTGTATTCGTTTATATGTACCGCAAGTATATGTAAACATATAAATACGGCTTATCACAGATTACATTTTTCATTTTACAGCTTTAAACATTGCTCCCACAGTCTCACTCAGTAGATCTTCCGTACTGTCATATGATAGCCATAATTACAGTGAAGTAAACGTTATAGACGAGAATCATTTATCGGACCCAGATAAATGTGATTGTTGTTGGTCTTCAGCTATTGAATATAATCCATGGCTTGAAGCAGTAATACCCTTCAGGGCACCAGTGTTGACTATCAATGTTATTGGACGAACAGATAAAGCATTGAAAGCAAATAGTGAGTTTTATTATTTCGTCTGACTCCTGCAATATATATCGTCCTTTTGCTACCCCGAAACATTAACATATTTTCTCAGTCATTTTATCTTTAAACATTTTTTTTCTGGAATGTATGTGTTGAATTTTGAAAGTTTTATTCAGATAACGAAAGGAATGTATATATAAACAGATGATCTAACACAGGTAATTATTGTTTTATTAACATTATTTTTTTTAGCATATAAATTTGCTTTATATACCCACTATTTAGCTAAAATAATAATTGTAAACATATCTACGAATTGAAGGTAAAATAAAAGTTAAAGGCATTTTATTCTAAGTCATTCTGACTTCAGTCTTAAACTTTGCGGCAAATTTTGAATATTGTTGGACCGCAAAGAGTTTTTTTTTGTTTTTTGTTTCATAAAAAAGTACAATGTATGACGATTTCAGACAGTTGTTACTGCACAAACATTAACGCAGTAACCGGCCTATCACTTGTTGATTCTTCTTTGTGCTTTTAATATCAAGTTGAATAGTTGCTCAAAGATAGATGATTTTAATGACAGAAATCTTCATATCACCAATATATTATTACAACAGGGTTACCGTTATCATAAGCTACGGAAAGCTTTCAGTAAATATTACTACAGATCGTCGGAACTG
The DNA here is from genome assembly GCF_021730395.1 of Mercenaria mercenaria. NCBI lineage: Eukaryota > Metazoa > Mollusca > Bivalvia > Venerida > Veneridae > Mercenaria > Mercenaria mercenaria. The sequence goes on from NW_026463387.1 coordinate 72,542, forward strand.
TTAGAAAAATATAATACTAACCTTAATACATTTTTTAAAATTTGGGCTTACACACCCGGAATACTATGGAGATGTAGTTAATAAAATTCGGAAAATTAAACATAGTTCTTCTTTAAATCAAATATTTGTAAAATTGGTTAAACAGTTTATCAAAAGAGGATACGATACGAAAATCGTGAATCAAAGGGCATGTTTAGTGATTGACCCCTCTACAGTTAATCGCTACGCATTCCTATTTGATGGTGCGATGACTAATAAAGTGTAAGACTCCATGATGTTTTTTTCCTACATCCTACATACAACAAACGGAGAGAGTTAAATTTTGTCTTGCAGCTTCCTTAGTCGTGCCTTTAAAAGTTGGGCTCTTAGTGCTCTGACTTAAGAAAAGTTGTTGAGTACATTGGTGTAATTATACCTTAGATTTACCTTAATTTTACGTTAACTTTTCCTTAATTAATCTTGTATTTTTGTGCTAATGTTAGAGCCTTTCTCAGCGGGGATTTTAATTACAATATATTGTTTAACTTGTTGACAATAGGATAAGTGTGAGGTCGGCATACCCTAAACGCTTTTACCCCTCCCCCCACTTTCCTTTATACAGGTTAATGACCGTCCCAAGGCGGTGCCCCTATTTTAAACTGGTTTTCTATCTGTCTGGTATTGTCTGTTGCGTATGTTGTCTTATTTGTTGTAGGCGTTTTTTCCTCCTTTTCCTCACTCCCCCTTTTGCCCCCTCCTTTCCCCTTGCATTTGCGCTCCTTTTTGCAGCCCCTCCCGCTTTACTTTGAATTAGTCTTCGTGCCCCACATGCCTCCTTTATTTTGTCTGTCGGAATACTAACGCGGTACATAATTGCCTTTTCCTGCTTGTAGGGCTGCGCTTATGTGCTTGTGAGTCTTAAGCGGTGCCCTACTATGTTCTTGTATCTTACTTGTCTTTTTTTCTATGTTAGATACTTGGGTGTGTTTATCTTTGGTATATGAATGCCTGCGCAATTGTGGTTTACGTTGTAGTAACTGTGATTAAGGAACGTAGCATTCCCTATGTATATTCATCCTTGTTCTACTTTCCCTTTAAATTCCTTCCCCACCCCCTTTTTTACTCCTTACCACTTCCTCCCCCTCTAACTATATTTGGCATAAATTTATATGTATTTGTTAGATTTTTGAAGCAACCTGTCTGTAATATTTTTTTAATTACAGCTTATTTTTGTTGTGGGCCTACTTTGCAAATGCTGTGTTTTTGGTGTTCTGTGCTTCCGAGAAATCTACCCTTACCGATTCTATTTAACAAACACTACCAGGCTAATTTAGGTTAAATTTGAAAAATTGTATAATTATTTGTATCAAGTATATAATGTTCTATAACCTGAAATGAACAATTAAGAAAATCAAATCGTCATAAAATTTGATTATAATTTGCTTCAATGTATTTATACAGATCAATTTACATTAAAGGTGCAGCTCAATAGATGAACTCTCTTAAATTAGTCAAAATCAAGACAAACCGTAGGAAACGAAATTATTCAAATTACATTTAAATTGAATTGGGTATAGCATTAGAGTTACATATGGACTATTTTACAGTTACAAGAAATCTGACTGGGTTGAAAATAGAAGTTGATAGCACCATGGTGCCGGACAACCGGATACTGTATAACACCAGAAACAATTCAGTAACTATATATCCACAGACCGCAACAGTGCAAAAAATAAACTTTACGAGACCTGGTAGTATTGCAGACTGGTTCCTTATCATTTGCGAGATTGAAATCAATGTAATAGGTATGAATAGCAATTTTAACTTTTAAAATCGTTTAGTTTGGCGCACTGCAACAATAAATTTTATTTCTTTGTTTTAAACAGATGCAATATTTCAAGTAGTGCCTCGGAGTATTTTCTAGTTTGAAATATATTTAAACAAATGCGTGTTCTTTTTATTTCATATGTTTTCAATAAAATTAAAAAGAATATCTTTTGGAAGCATAGAACGCAACCAAGGAAAATATTAACACACTCAGTTTGATTAAATCAATTCTTGACAGGTAATGAAATTTGTATTTTTTTATAAACTGTTCTTCATGATTCCAAAGGACAGAATAAATGATGGCACTTAGGCTAAATAGGGGGAATAAAAATGTTCAACAAAATTATCTCGCGTTAACAGCGCTACATCACGCGCAACATACATGTACTACTACCGTATAATATTATATGTTTGTGTTTCTTTCTGTTATTAATTAACAAAGTATTGTCGTCTGTTTCACCAAGTTACTGTTGGTACTATTACCTGTTTCACCATTGTTAAGAGTTAAGATACGCAGGAATTTAACCACTCTGGCCAACGGCTTCGTGACCAAAACCTCCTAGTATTTGAACAATGAATCTTGGTTCATTACGAATGATTAAACGGCACATACACAGGTATAGCATTTTCATAGTGAAAAATATCAAATATATTTTCTAACTCGGTAACAAATATCAAGTTGGTCATACAATATTGACTTTAACCTATAAAAAGACCTATAAAAATTTCAGTGGCGGTAAGCGTTCCATATTATCATGAAATATAACTACACTGAATCCAAGTAAGGCAGAATTTTAACGGCCGCCATATTACACTAAAAGACTGTTGCTGTGAAAGTTTATAAAATATATCAAAAGATCGTTTGGAAGAATAGAACGCAGTACAGCAAATGGTAAAAAATGAAACGGCTGGTGCATTTTATGAGAGGTAAATAAACATGCAACATTCCTCACCGACACACTGATCCCAAAAGACCAGGAAATAAACACTAGAATAAATGTAGACATTCTATCTATTTAGTCAATTGCATATTTATAGTAGATTTTTAGTGTAAGGACCACAATCGAAATAAAAGGAAATTTGTTTCTTTTTTTTTTTTGTGTTATCCCTGGTATTGGTGTGCAATTCATGGTTTAAAATATATGTATGATTGTAATTAGTGATGTAACTTGTTCTTTTGATATTGAAAATATTGTAGTAAATGTTCATTTTAACGCGACGTCACACTTTAAACTGATACCCCACGTATCCGATACGGAATTCACACGCCAATATGGAAACTTATTATTTAATTGTGCAATACTGGACACAGTAACAGACAAACTGAAATTATGCCAATACTAAATTATGAGAAAATTATAGTCAATATGAAAAATCAAGGTCAATACGAAAAAATAGGGTCATTAAGGACTGGTCAAAACGGAGGAGGCAAAGATGAGTTCAGTAATAAGACAAATAAGGCACATATGACATCATTTGATTTATAAAATTATAGGTCCTACTGTAAATACTCGGAGACGGTTAGCTCAGTGGTTTGCACTCTGGCCTTCCAATCCTGAGGTTGGGGGTTCGATCCCCGGCAGCTACTCGGGAATGTTCAGAAAGGCTTTTCAGTGTTTCCCACTCAACTAGAGGTGTACTTGTCAGGAACCCAGGCAATCCTTGCGTGTATCAGTACTATACACTGGGCACGTTAAAGAACCAGGCTTTCTATTCGCAACGAGCTAGGCTAAGTTAGCCGGACAAGCCTTATCTGATTTCTGATCTCTCTGTCGTGGGGGCTTTGTCTCACTCTGTCTCTCTGGTCAGATCGCTCTGTGTCTGTACTAGTAGAGGATGAATTATGCGCCCTGTGTGGCTGCATTTAAACTATGTAAAGCACCTTTGAACGTGAAATTGATTATGAAAGGGCGCTATATAAATCTGGTATGATAATAATAATAATATGATACTAATTAAAAAGGTCAAAAGTACTTTAGACCACCAGTACAGTTAAGTATCTAGGTGCTGCTTTGGATCAGAAGCTTTCCTCAGAATCTTTCCGGTGATACAATTGCACGGTTATAAATCAAATGCCCGGTTGAAATTCTTGCATAGAAAGAGTCAGTTCTTAGATCTTTACACTAAGAAACCTTTGATAATGACCTTAGTACAATGTCACTTTGACTATGTATGTTCTTTCTGGTACCCTAGTTTGACCCAGTATTTAAGAAACAGGCTTCACTACCCAAAATAAATTGGTTCGCTTTGTCTTGAAAATGGATAATAGGTCTCATGTTGGGTTAGATCAGTTCAATCTCTTAACTGGTTACCTGTCTCAAAGAGAGTAGACCAGGTAACTATCTGTCATGGACATAAATAAAGTCAGACACAGTACCAGAATACATTAAGGAGCATTTTATACCCCTTACTCATGTCCATGACCGTTGTATCAGATCCAGAGTGTCTGCATTCACTTTCTTCTTCCAGTTCAATTGATGCTAACTTTACTTTTAGTGACACAAGGCGATTTTCTTTACCAAAGGTAGGATGCTTTGGTAGAAAATATTTTGCTTTTAATGGTATTGTTCAATGAAACAGTCTCTCTCAACATCTTAGGTGTATTGAAACTTTCCACACAAGCGTGCCGTCAAAGCCCACTTAATAGCCAGTTAATCTTATTTTATTCGATCTCAATTGGTATTTGAATCTTTAAATATGTTTGATTATGAGAATCTTAGTTTAAAGATATTTTTCTCAAATTAATTTATCATTTTTTTAAATCTACTGCAGTAATGATTTCATTTTAATAATATCAGTAGATTCATTTTACAATATAAATACCCCCACTCACTATAATATCATATGAGAGAACTATATCATGTTTCAATAATGTGATACAAACTTTGTTTGTATTATATGTGACCTCAAATTCATTTCTGAATTATGTAATTTTGTGCAATAATTCATACTGAATATTTAATTATTACATGACTTCATGTGTTATACCTTCAATATCAGGGACCACAATGGAAATAAAAGGTATCCTTTCCTCTTTTATTTAGTGTTATCCCTGGTATTGGTGAGCATTACATTTTATTTCATATAATTTACTACGTCATGCCATATTTCTAGTCTTATGAAGTTTACCAATGTTATATGCCATTTGTTTTAAATTGCCATGCTATGTACACTTTTGCTACTGCAACTACTACTACTATAAATACCTATGTAATAACTTTTGATATTCACCAAACGTATTTGTGCTTTCGTTATTAAATGTACCATGATATATTTTGAATATATTTGCAAAGATAAATCATGCCTTCAGGTAAGAATTGATTTAAGATGTAATTTGTTTTGTTACAAGATAAAATTATAAACAGGTTATTCCCTATTTAGCTTGTGCATCCGGACAGTACGGTCCACTGTGTGAAAATTGTGGTAAATGTAAACTTGGTACAGTCTGTAGCTCCACAACTGGTATCTGTCCTGATGGTTGTCAGCCGGGTTTCACTGGAGACAAATGCGACTTGAGTAAGTAAATTTTTCTGATTTAGTGGTAATCACACGGGAAGGTGTTTGTCAATGACCTGTAAAAATCAGTATCTGAAATAAAATATCTAATTGGATAGACCGAGAATTATGAGATCAAACATCAAATATTCATAATTGATTAAAGACACAAGTCTTTTAAACGTCATTTTCTAATTCCAATGAGTATTTATCAGATGTCAAGTTGTAACCCACCCGTCACCACGTGCATTCCAGATTTCTTACTTGATTGTGTTCTTTTAAGGACACAAGCATCCTTAGCTTTTTGCCGGATGTATTTCTTTGTCATTCTTCACCACAAATAATTTCGGCGGTGAATACCAATTCATCGAATTTGCTTGTAAATATTAGTGGCTGTCAATGTTTCATCAAAATGTTAGAAGTTGTTAAAGTTTCAATGAAATGTATCTTATTTCTTGTTCGGGTAATAATTTTGTTATAAATCTGATCGCATTGTGATGTGCATTCCACCATTTATTTAGGTGCGCAGTCCACCATTTATTTTCTTATTCACCAACGCCGGAAGGAATCAATAAAGATTTCACAATACTACTTCTTGTCCAGATAAAACCTTTGTTGCCATTAATGGTTTTGTATTTAAAACTGGTAGAAGTATTTAGCACAGCATGGTACTGTGCACTGCACATGATCCGTTGTCTTGTTTAAAGACATAAATACTGCACTTTCTTTTGTCTCATCAATTTTATTATTCTTATCATTCTCTTCTTTATTTGTAACTTAGTACATATGTTAAATCACACTAATGTGGTGTTGGATGCTAAGGATTCTAAAAGTATTTCTTTCTTGAAAGTCAATGTTACATTAGGTCGGAAGGATATAAAAGATGTTGAATTTTCTGTATTTGGTCATATTGTTGTTTTTATCATAATTTTGTATAATAAGTACTTGTTACATTTTGTTTTAGAGTTTTGACTCCATCTACAAGGTCCGTGTCATTCGGGTCAAATATGTTTTTAATGATGAACTCCCATGTTTGATCTATATTTTTCAAATGTCTTAATCTACAATAAGCACTAGACAGTACATTGAACATGTTTTCATTTGTCAGGTTCCTCCGAGTACTAATGTTCTAGTTTGGAACGGAATATTCGAATATTAGTACAAACAAGTGAATGAAGTATTGCCATGCAATACAAAGTCCCCTACTGGAAGGCACCTAATTTTCTCTACTGCAGTATAACTTAATGAACTGATATCTGTCAATGATGTATAAACAATATTGTACTATATATACAATATAATATAACAAAGCACTTGGATTAAAATTTGCATATATAAAGACGTACAGTTGTTTTCATTTGGAATTTTTTTAGCCGATCATACAAATGTTATCATAAAAGATATTTATAGTAACAACAAAGTGAAATTAACCCTAAAAAAATCAAAAAAAATCTATAAAATATAAGTCCACAAGAAACTCTTTACCAGGTAGAGATAGATCAAAATACACCTAAAATTTGGATGTACCGTGCATGTTGTACCACAGAAAAGTGGTCTCAATTTTTCCCTACGGCCAGTAATAAAAAAGTTACAATATAATCTATTTATAGTAACAACAAAGGGACATAATTCTAAAACAAGTGTGCCTCATAGTGGAGAACATTTCTGCCAAGTTACATCAAAATCCCTCCATGCATGAAGAAGAAATGCTCCGGACAAAGTCATTCTTGAATTTGACCTTTAACCTCTGAGTATGACCATGGTTTGACCTGGTTCTGGCGCGCGACAATTCGTCTCATAGTGGTGAACATTTGTGCCAAGTTACATTAAAATCCCCTCAATGCATAAAGAAGAAATGCTCCAGACAAAGTCATTCTTGAATTTGACCTCTAAGTATGACCTTGACCTTAGATCTAGAGCCGGGGCTTTGCGCACAACATGTTGTCTCATCCAGGGAAATGTTTGTGCCAACTGATATTTAAATCCTATTTTGCATGACAAAGTTATAGACCAGAGAGGAAAAAAATCCTATTGACCTTTGATCTCAAAGTGTGACCTTGACCTTAAAGCTAGAGATCTGGGTGTTGCGCATGACACGTCGTCTTATCAAGGGGAACATTTATGCCAAGTAATATTGTAATCCCTTGATGGATGACAAAGTTCTGGACCGGACAGGAAAAAAACCCATTGACATTTGACCTCCGATTGTGACCTTGACCTTTGAGCTAGGGGTCCGGGTTTTGCGCATGACATGTTGCCTCATCATAGGGAACATTTGTGCCAAGTAATATCAAAATCCCTTCATGGATGGCAGAGTTATGGACCAGACAGGAAAAAAGCCCTATTGACATTTGACCCCTAATGGTGACCTTGACCTTTGAGCAAGGGCTCCGGGATTTGCACATGAGATGTTGTCTCATCATGGAGAACACCTGTGCTAAGTAATGTTGAAATCCCTTAATGATTGACACAGTTATGGACCGGACAGGAAACAGACCCTGTTCATGACATGTTAACATATGACTGCTAAGTGTGACCTTGACCTTTGAGCTAGGGGTCTGAAAGTTGTGCATGACACATCGTCTTATTATGAGGTACAATTGTGCCAATTGATATTAAAATCCCTTCATAGATGGGAGAGTTATGGACCGGACAGGAAAAAAGCCCTGTTGACCTTTGACCTCCAATTGTGACCTTGACCTTTAAGCTAGGGGTCCGGGTTATGCGCATGGCACGTCGTCTCATCATGGGGAACATTTATGCCAAGTAATATTAAAATCCCTTCATGGATAAAAGAGTTATGGACCGGACACGAAATTGCGGATGGACAGAATGACGGAATGACGGGAAAGCGCATTCCTATAGTCCCCGAAACTGGTTTTCAACCAGTAGGGGACTAATAAAGCCTTTAAAGTATCAATGTTACAATGGGAATAACGTATATATTACAAATTGCTGCTGCAATCATTTTGTTTAAGTATCAATTACTGAGGGTTTAGAACCAGTCGTGATGCAACTAATAATGTGACAGAAAATATATTTATAACCACAGTAAAAGATAGGATCATACATATATCGATACCAGAAATGTGTTTTGAGTTTTAAAATAGTACAATATTTCGCAAATATGATGTAGATTGTGTATAATTTTCAAAGTTTCAATTGCAACTCCTCTTCTTCCACTACTTCTGGATATCAATATATAATGTTGCCATATTTACAGGTTAAATATAATTATTGGTGCTCGATGCTGTAATTTTTTCCAGGTTTTCTGTATTCGTCTTATTGTAAAATCCTGTACCAAAGGGCAAATTTGATCTTAATAAAACATTGGGCTGCAGTGTTGTCTTTTTTGTATTTTTTGAGCATCAAAATTTACATGAAATTCAATTACACGACAAGTTATTTATGCATATTTTAAATTTAAGTGTACATGCGCTAGCGGTGTGTGTGTGTTTACATTGGAATGTGTGTTTGTGTAAGCGTGTGTGTATGTTTATCGTGCGCACGTGCACGTGCTACGGGTGGCGGTCTGTCTTTCTCTAATATTGTTGTCGTTAATATCCAGATATTCGACAATCGACAAGTTTAAATCCATTTTTAGAAAAAAAGGATGGAATTGATATTGTATTACAGACGTTTTTGTTGTGAATGCTGTGGATAAATTGATTGAACAAATTGTATATAATAACAATTTAATAAATTAAGAAATAAATCAGTCTGGAATCTTCTCTCGCAGATTAACAGTATAATTATACGTTGATGGATATGTGCAACCAATTAACTCGCGGATTTCTGTAGTTTATAAACGGGATTTCAGGTTTTATTCAAAATATGATATTGCCTTGGTTGTGAGAGTAACAAACAAGTGTTATCGTTTCTCGTTATCTCGGCGCCAGGGTCTTTACTTATATAGATGGCAGAAAATTTTGTGCCACGTGACAGCTCCTTTGCAGAGTTTTTCATTTAAAGTGATATATATATTGAAACTACGTTAATTAACTGAGGCATGCACATGACTAGGCGAACAAAGGTAAACCCAGTTTAACAAAGGTAAACCCAGTTTAATCAATATAAAACTGAAGCTGTGTTTTATATTACAAAGCTATATTCAAATGCCATCAAACCAGTAAACGTCTAACATCACAATTTGGATTAACATAAAGTGACGATGGTAGAAGGTACGAACTTATAAATAATATTCCTGCGTCAGCTTTGAAAGTACTAATCTAGAGTTTTATTAAGAACTGTTTCTACAACGTACAACGGACTTCGACTGGAGAAACCACATCAGTGGTGTGTCAATGCGGGAAGATTTGCAAGAATCATCGAAGACTGAAGATCCATCAGACGAAGAGCGGCTGTCGGTCACGTGAAAAACATCAGCAACGCATAGGTTTACCTGGTGAGACGGGGGAGATATCTAGTCTGGTGCCAAACCACAGTATTAGAAGTCTCTCAGCTCCTGTATTTTCAATGGCCAGAAGCGGGTCTACGGCGGAGGTAGCACAGTCGGTAGACTACCTCTTGAGTTTGCAGGGCAGTATACAGGATATTGTCCCTGAGGAGCAAGATAATGATGTACCAGACACAGAAGAGGACTCGCCAATATTCGGGCTGACAAGTAGCAGAGACGACTCTCCCATATTTGGGTCTAGTAACACCCAAACCAGTGACAGAGTTACAGCTGCAGAAGCAAGCGCCGAAGGCCCATTTACCTTCCCAGAATCATGGCGTACATAACCACTTGAAGAAAGCAAAGAGGTGATACACGATCCAGTCGAGGAAAGCAAGCAGCCAACTTCTAGTGAGAGGAAACAAAAGATTGCTTGGCCAAAGATGAATGATCAAGGATGGGTACTGTTTGATGAAGACTTTGACCTAATTCTACAGTCAGCACTCATTGGAGCAGTCGAGAGGAAACTTTATGTACTTACGACACTTGCTTACGCCCTTGGAAAGGAGAGATTTGGCCTAGAAAAGAAACCCAATCTCCGGAAACAGCCGCCAGTTCCCAACAGGAGACTCTGTGAAATTAAGAAGATCCGAGCAGAACTGCGGGCCCTGAGGAAGCTGTACAAGCAATCAAGTAATGTTGAGAAAGAAGGTATCATTCAACTCAGAGAACAGCTATGATCAAGACTTAAGGTGCTGACCAATGCTGAGAGACTGAGACGGAAAAGGCGGGAAAAAGCTAAGAAGAGAACAGCCTTCATATCAAACCCATACAAATTTACGAAAGAGCTATTGAGTGAGTAGAAATATGGGAAGCTTGAGAGTAGCCAGAACGAGGTGGAACAGCACCTTAGGGAAACCCATTCCGACCCACACCGAAGCACAGCCCTGGGAGAATGTGGAAAAATTCAACCAGTTGGGGAACCAGTAACCCCACTAGACATGAAGGAACCCACATGGAAAGAGATTAATGATGTGGTTAAGAAGGCACGCTCTTGCTCAGCACCAGGCCCTAGTGGTATCCCGTACAAGGTGTATAAGAATTGCCCCAGACTTTTACGTACACTCTGGTCACTCTTGAGGGTAGTATGGAGGAAAGGAACTGTTCCAGAATGCTGGCAGATGGCAGAGGGCTGCCTAGTCCCAAAAGAGAAGACCTCAAAGACCATCAAACAGTTCCGAACCATTTCATTTTGAGTGTGGAAGGGAAGATCTTCTTCGCCATCCTAGCCAAGCGAATGGCGACCTACATGATAGGGAATGAGTACATCGACACCTCTGTACAGAAAGGAGGAATTCCTGGATTATCCGGTTGTGTCGAGCATACCAGTGCACTGACACAACTACTACATGAGGCGAGAATCAATCAGAAGGACCTTACAGTAGTATGGCTTGACATAGCTAACGCCTATGGCTCCATACCCCACCAACTAATTAAGGTGGCACTACAGCACTACCATGTCCCAGAGCACGCTGGCAACTTGATCATGAGCTACTTCAGCAACATTTACCTGAGGTTCTCGTGCAATAGGTTCACAACAGATTGGGTACCACTAGAGAAGGGGATTGTCACAGGATGCATCATCTCTGTCATCTTGTTCGTTATGGGTATGAACATGATTATCCGAGAGGCAGAGAGGGAATCAAGAGGCCCAAAGACAAACGCTGGTATTCGTCTCCCATCCAACAGGGGGTTCATGAATGACATGACTGTCACTACAGAAACCCACATCCAGGCAAGATGGATCCTACAAGCACTTGACGAGACCGTGTCATGGGCGCGGATGCTGTTTAAACCAGAAAAGTCGAGGTGTTTGGTAGTGAGAAAGGGGAAAGTAACGAACAAGTTCAAGTTGTTTATACAGAAGGAGGAGATTCCTTCTTTAGTCAACAACCCAGTAAAGTGCTTGGGAAAGTGGTTTGATTCCACACACAAGGACACCAAAAGTCAAGACAGGTTAAAACAACAAGTTGAAGAAGGGCTGTGGAGGGTAGACAAGTCAGAACTTCCAGGGAAGTAAAAAACATGGATTTTTTCAGCACGGTCTCCTGGCTAGGCTCATCTGGCCATTGATGGTCAACGAAATCGCCGTCAGCACAGTCGAGAAGCTGGAGCAGTCGGTTAGCAAGCATCTAAGGAGGTGGCTAGGCCTGCCACCATCATTCACCAATATAGGCTTATATAGCCGGTCAACCAAACTGCAGATGCCATTCAACTGATGAGAAGATCAGAGGTGCAGGTATAGAAGTTAGAACCGGGAGGAAATGGTCAGTGAGCCAAGCAGTGGAACAAGCTGAAAGTAACCTCAAGCACCAGGATATAGTAGGATCAACAAATAGGGGTAGAGAAGAAAGATAGACCCCTAAATCGGACACGACCCCAGTTTATCAACTTTGTCAAAGAAGGAGAGAAGAAATCTTCAAAGTCAACAACTACTGGCATTCTACATGAATCCAAGAATCGGAAAATGTTGGTAGACCTTGGGAAGAAGCTGAAGTTCCCTGAGGAAGTGACCTACACATCTCTCCGGCCAGACATAGTTATGTGGTCACGGTCTCCGAAGTTAGTGGTATTGGTGGAACTTACTGTCCCTTGGGAGGAGAGAGTAGATGAGGCGTATGAGCTCAAGAAGGGAAAATACCAAGATTTAGCTGACACCTGTAGAAATAGAGGTTGGAAGACATGGGTCTTCCCAGTAGAAGTTGGATGCAGAGGCTTTCCATCACAGTCAGTGTGGAGAATGCTGGGAGCAGTGGGCATTAAGGGGAAAGCCCGAAAGACCGCAGCCCACGCTCTTGGGAAAGCTGCAGAGAGAGCATCCAGTTTGCTTTGGCTACGACGCAATGAACCAACTTGGCAGCCAACGTAGACGAGGTAGTGACTGAACAACACTACCTGTCCCGCCATCTAGAGGATGTTCCGAGGTAAGGGGCGAAACATCCAGTGACAGATGGAGACTCGGCTGATGACGTCTACGTTTAGCAGTATAGACTGTATTTACACAACAAGCTATTTCAGCTTATGTCTCTTAGGATAGCAGCACGGAATATGAAATAATTCCATAAGAAAGATTTCGGTATGTGCTGGCAAGAATAATTATTGGTTTAACCAACTTTGTCTCATTTATTAAACTCCTTACTTTTGTAAGATAAATGTTACAATTTACTATGAGAAAACACACACACACACACACACGTTCACTGTTGTTGAACTACACTTGTTTGGACGTACAAGACATTTACTTCACGTTACAACGTTACAAGAAGAAGGCACTAACACATACTTAGAGGCGGTGAACGCATTAAACAAGAACTTCATCACAAAAGTCAGCACACCATACGAAAGATATAAATGCAGAACCACTAAGCAAGAAATGTGAACAGTAAAATACCTTGTGCCTCGATTTAAGACAAACAGCAATGTCAGTTCCAAAATACCGATAAACATATTAGGGACCAGATTATCGAAAAGTGCAAGTCAACAAAATTAAAAACGAAATAATTAGAAAAAATGGTAAGATCTAAAGTTGAATGAATTGTGTAGAATTGCTTCCACCACGGAATTAGCAGGATAACAGTCAAAGCGTATGAATGAAAGCACTACAGCGCAAGAATCAGGAATGGTCAATAAATTAGAAAACTGTGCAAAAGATTAACGTGTCGAAGCCAGAAATATTTGACCATTAAGGAATGTGAATTCAAAACAGCAAGCATTGTGCTATCGTTGTGGTTTATCTGGACATAAAATCTGAGATAGAAATTGTCCTGCGAGGTACAAAGAATGTGATCGATGTTGACTAATAGGTCACTACATAAAATGCTACAAAACAAAAATCTGGAAAATGCAGGCAAGCAAAGCAGCCTGGGTGGGTCTGGACATGTGAATAATGTTGATTATCCAGCAAATCAGGATTATCCAAATGGTTCCGTTTATCAAAATGAATATGAATATTCAAAGGAATATTCATTTGTGCTGGGTTCACGGTCAGAAAAGGTAACACTTTCTCTAAATGGTATAGATGTAGAATTTATCACATGCTAGCAAGTTACTATCAGTTTTGATGTGATCGACAAAGAATAGTGGGAAAAATTAAAATGAAAAGGATAGAATGTAAGACTAAGAAAACAGACAACAAATTGTTCTCAGCTGAAAGCCTCTGAAGCTTCTTGGAAAATTCACGGTTGACGGGACAGTGTAAAATGTGAATGGGAAATACGTCACGTTTGATATCCATGTGATGGATGGTAAAGACCCATCTCTCTTAGGTAAAGAAAATGCAAAAGAATTGGGACTTCTGTAAATGGGAGTAAATCTGCTATAAGACGATCCTTTAAAGAAATACGAAATTGCTTCATAGGAGTCGGACGTATCAAGGAGTTTCAAGTGAAATTTTCAATAGACGATGCAGTGAAACCTGTGACACAAACGATGTATAGAATACCATTCTTATTGCAAGAAACGGTTAGTAAAAGGCTGGATAGATTGGAAGCCATGGACATAATTGAAAAAGTGATGAGCCAAGCCAATGGGTGAGTCATGCGATAATCGTACCAAATACGGATGGCGATATTAGACGTTGCGTTGATATGAGGCAAGCGAATGTGGCTATTCTGCGCTAAAGGCTACCAACAGTAGACGAGATACTGTACGAAATGAATGAAGTTGAAATATATAGTAAGTTGGACTTGAGTATGGCATTCAATCAAGTGGAATCCATGTTCAAGGCACATAACAACATTTTTAACGCACGAAGGCTTATACAGACATCATACGCTAAATTGTGGTGTTAATGTTACACCTGAACAGTACCGGAAAATCAATTTACATGTATTCGCAGACTGTGAAGGCGTCGAAAATGTGGCAGATGATCTGTTTGTTCATGGCAGAGATTGAAAATAACACGATCAACACATGCAGAACGTGTTTGATAGATAAACAGAGGAAAGGTCGACACTCAGTCGTTACAAACACGGAATCGAACCGACTGAAGACCGGGGAAAACCACCAAGACAGCACCAAGACCGACAACAGGAAAACAAACAAGGAGTTTCCTTTACCTTGTCAATTACAGTGCAAAGTTCAAACAAAAGTTCGCCTCAATATCTGATCCGTTACGAAAAGTCACAAGACAGGATAAAATCTTCGTGTGGGAGAAGAACAGGAAAATAGCTTTAGGACATTAAAAACATCATTGGAAAATGCTTAAGCATTATGATATTTCAGACTCGATGCTGAAGAAATACAGGTGATATTGGACATTTCTGATGTAGGATTGTGCGGAATACTGAACAGTGAAAGAAGAGTGATATCACATGCTAGCAGGTTACTATCAGTTACAGAAAAAGAGGCTTTAGCTGCAGTCTGGAATGTTGATAAATTAAAAATACTTACATGGAATTATCTCTGAAATAGTGACATACCATAAACTATTAACTATTTTGTTGGATGAATCGGAATACTATTAGAACTTTGTGTCAAAAGAGAATGTGCCAAATTCATTATCTTTGAATGCAATTTAGGAATGTTCGAAACAGGGCACTGAGTTTCAGCTGGTGACAACTTGTTATCACCGGGCATCATGTGATAAAACCTCTGTAGGTTACTTTCCTTTTCGTAACGTGAAAAGTTGTTTAGTATGATATATTGCGTTTACGAGAAAAAACACATAAAGTAATACCCCGTGAACTGAGACATGGATGTATTCAACTAGCACATGAAGGACATAAAGTTATAGTTGGGACAAAGTAGCGTTTACGAACAGAATGCTGCTGGTAAAAGATGCAAATTGACGTTGAAAATTATAAGTGCATGCACAGGATATCAGCTTTCCAGTCGACCACCGAGGCCCGAACCCTTCAATCCAACTGGGTTACCATCAGGACCCTTGCAGAACATTGCGATAAAAATACTGGGACCACTTGAAAATAGACTGTATGTTGTGATAGTTATCGGTTATTACAGCTGCTACTTTGAACTGGAAGTAACAAAGAATATCACAAGTGAGGAAATGAGGAAATGATTGAATTTTTTTACAGGCTGTTTTTTTTTTCAATACGGTTATATGGAACCACTTCGCACTGACCAAGGGCGAAATATTTTTGAGACACATTCGAAAAGCTTTGTGCATCATAAAACAACATCGTTGCCATCAGCAAATGGCGAATGTGGGAGACAAAAACGATCACTCATGAAATGAATACAAATTGCACGTGCCCAGAAGAAAGACGCGAGGTACAAATTTACCTGATGGCTTATATTTGGTATGCAAACGAAAACAAAATTGCCCCAGATTTAATGACAAAGTCGTACGCGATCGTGACAGAATTTAGAAATACAATAACAAAATATAGATTGACCATAAGCGCAAAACAAGTGAAAGTAACATAAGTTTGAAAAGCATTTTTTTGATCTCAGCTGAGTTTGAGCTTTAAATTTTAATATCAGTCTTACGAAAGCTTTAAGGCTTAATTACAATTGAAAGTGACCATCAGCAGAAAAGGCATTTGAAGAAAATAGTTATTTACTTAAACTTTAGTTTTAAACATGCTATTTAGATATAGAGAACAAATAAGATTTCATTATAAAACTCAGCTGACATTGATGTTTTTTTGTGAACTCGGGTCCTGGAGATAAAGGTCTTTTTGAAAGACGCAAGAAATAGAAATACAAAAATGTGCTCCAACTATGAACCAACACCGTATATTCTTATTAAAAGAACTGGAGTTTAGTGTATTTTAAAATCTCCTGATAATATCATATACAAATGCAATAATGCGAAAACTGGGAATGATTAAAAACTGTCTGGTTTCAACAGTAGGTAAAGTTCTGTTTACATTAATAAGCTGATATTGTATTGCAACATTAACTTGTTTTTTTTCTCATAAATACCAGGAATAGAATGTCACTCCATTAAAACATTATATCTATGTTGATAAGTTTTTCATTTCCTTGGCAATTGTTGTCTCAATTTACTGTAATTGTTCTAAATCTTTCTGTTTCATGCTAATGAATTGCCACAAAAAAATGGTGATTTCTGTAATTAGGAAATTATAGTTCTGATAAAAGGAGAAGAACTTTAGAATATATACGGTATATCACATGATTATGTACTGGCGAGAACATGTATTAATATGTATGCATGCTTGATGCTGATCGTAGTTGTATATTTGACAGGAGTATGACTGGTTTTATTCTTATTATTTCTTATGCAAAATATGAGAACAAATACATATGGCTAATTTGCTTAAAAGTCTTATCTTGGTTCAGCATCAAGGATCATAGCGGAATCTATTAACTATTATTGCGTAAAATTTAAGCATGTATTTAGTGTTCAGTAAATTAAGTGAATGCAGATGACCAGTCTTACAAAATTCAAATATACCAACAGCATAACAAAATAAGGTTGATTAACGTCAAAAAAATCTCCTTTTGAGTACAAAATGTTTGCCTGGAAATAAGTTTACATATCTTCCTTTTACATTTATGTATTTACACATAGTCAGCAAAATAACTTTTCTTCTACCTAATGTATTTAAAGACATTTTACAATGACCACACTAACAATTACTCATTCCTCAATAGGTTTTACTTTATCTATTCTTTTGTAAATATTTTCCTTCTGATTACTTTGGTTTTACTGAATAAGATTTCAAAACTGACAAAATAAACGGACATGGTGAACCATAACGAATTTCACTTTTAACTATAACACATAGCGGACGATATTGCTGTAACAAATGTTATGTTTTCTTGTTTCTATCAAACTATTATATATATATTTACATACATATGCTCTGATTAAACTTAGAGAGAGAGGGAGAGAGAGAGAGAGAGAGAGAGAGAGAGAGAGAGAGGGAGGGCGAGAGAGGGAGATAATATTGCTTCTCTATTCCCAATCAGTTAAAAAGACTTAAATGTCACTACTGATTTGTGAGACATGAAAACAGTGATTTGAGTATATATGCAAATGTTGTAACAATACGAATACAAATGTGTAGTACAATTCGGTTAGGTATATAAATCAGCATTGATACGTATTTGGTTAGTGGACATTTTGTTGTATGTGTGGCCGGGCGCTTTGCCGTAATTGGTTTGGTATATTCTGATTGTGATTTAGTTCGTATTTATAAATTCCCTCTTTCATATATATAGCTTGCGAACTAGGACGATTTGGGTACAATTGTTCATCACACTGCAGTATTCATTGTCTAAATGACATTTCACAATGTGAGAAAGCTACAGGGACATGTATGCAAGGATGTGTGAACGGATATATTGGACATAATTGTACTACAGGTCAGTAGGCCTTAATTCTTTTATGTATATCAAATACTTTATTTAAAAAGTCTCCATATGTCATCAAATGTAGTGAAATTAAGTTGAAATGTAAACTGGACATAGAGTATCTTATCTTTTCTCTACATAGAGGTATTTGTACTTCATAGTCTTATAGTTTTCCACAGAATATAATTGTATGAGGAACAGTACTATAAACGTCAGTTCTTAAAACAGGTTAGTTTACTTGTAATTTATTCATATAAAACGATGCACCGTTGCAATTTGGATACTTCTTACAGTATATTTCACCGCCTTGATAGCCTTGTGGTAGAGCGTCCGCTTCGAGTGCGGGAGGTTGTGGGTTTGATTCCCGGTCGCGTCAAAGCAAAGACGTGAAAAATGGTACCAGTAGCTGACCTGTTTGGCGCTCAGTATTAAAAAGAAAAACTGGCCTCTCCTCTTATATCCTCGTGGTGATGGATTCCATCAGGAATGAGGTGTCGAGAGTGATTAAATTAAGTTGTAGAACTTGTTTCACATTCGGCCTAAAATAAATATGTATAAACTATATTTTTCTTATTAAAAGCATTTTTGTAATTCAGACTATGGGAACGAAATATTTTATATTTAAATCATATTCATTCCTAGTTTGTTAGTAATTTATGTGTATTTGCATTGTTTGTTATTCCATGTTTGAATAGTGGATTTTCTACCATAAACAGAATGTCCCGACGGGAAATTTGGTCCTGGGTGTAACGCAAGTTGTAGCGGACACTGTTATAATGATGAGGCATGCATAAAATCAACAGGGGAATGTTTACACGGCTGTGAGGCGGGATATGTTGATCTAAATTGTTCCGCTGGTAATATGCTGTACTTAGTATAATATTTTAACAATGCAGTCACTCTTTCTTAGGCATATTGCAAGAAGTTACATTATTAAGTATCACTCCATGTTATTTAAAACAATATCACATATTTAAATTAATCATCACAGAATTTTAATCCTACAATGCATTTGGATATGCGATATTAAGTTTTGCCTTTCGCCATTGATATTTATACATTCTCCTGTTGATAAACTGACCGCACGTACTTTATGTTAAGTTTGATTTTGTCTATACTGGTCGTCAAAATTAAGATTTTATTTTCTTTAGTTATCTTTGTTTAGTAAGCAAGACAAAGTAAAATAGAAAATGCATAAATCATCACTAGTTTCAAGATTGTTAAAATATGCGGAAATGTATACACAATTTGTTTTCAATAATAAATGCTTAAGAAATACACCTTGCTTTTTAAAAGATGTTCAAAATATCTGAAAATGACAAAATTGTAGAATTGGTAGACTTGCTTGGTTGCGGTCTAAGTTCAATATGATCTTTTGTTTTATTAACTCTTAAAGCGCCATGTGGGGCCTCAGAGGCCAAGTTTTTAAGGTCACTGACGTCAAAGCACTTGCCCCTCACCGAATGGGTTCGACATGAGTTCTTCATATGAGGAAGGCAATCAGCTAGCTTACGGAAAGTCGGTGGTTTAACCAAGGTGTCACCTGAGATGATATAATTCACGGAGGGACACCTAGGGTCTGCCTATCGTAAAAGCCTGAAAGTCGCCATATCACCTGTAATTGTAGAGATGCAATGTTAATTAAAAATATCAAGCGCCGTGTACATGTAGTAGCGGTAAAAGTCCTAGTACTTGGATGCATTGTTGTTATATATGTGCTGGTCCATTGGATCACAGATTCCATTAACATGTGTTTACAATAAAGTATTGCTTAAACAGATGCTAGGTAATGAGTTTAGTTCATAATGAAGATTACATTATCTCACGTTGTTGCAGTCAATGATCCCAAAGACTTTATTAACTATCACGCTGTCATGTGACGGCCGTGAAAGGTATATAATCGTATAAATAAATGTTTCCGTGTTTGTTTGAAACCTGTGCAATTTATAAAAGCGAATAAACTTAAGAATGATATTCATATTTGTATGTATCAGAATGTCCAGATGACAAATTTGGCGTAAACTGCTTACGATCGTGCCATTGTTTACATGGGACCGCTTGTCGTAAAACGGATGGTTACTGCAAAAATGGATGTGCATTTGGATGGACTGGAACTAACTGTAGTAAAGGTACTTAGTCTTTGCTTTCGTCATATTTGTATAAATACCGATACTTTTAAATTACTTCAACTAAGATACCGGCATTTTATGAAATTATGAGTATATCATAAATAAGTTTTGAAGTGTTAAATCACGAAGGTTATTATTTCATACTATAGAATTTGAAATTTTATTGAAATTGATCGTTGTCGTGAAGTGTGAACTCTCGAAACTCATGATTTCGAACTTTTTTTCGTTTTAAGTTGTGAACTGTTAAATCATGAAGACACAACCAGGCTTTCGTACGATAGTCATCATTAAAACTTATTCAATGATATCTGACACAACAAAAGACGGTTCATTATGTTGAATGATTACGCATATAATGTGGAATTTGGTCAGAAGAACATAAAAAAAGCCAAATCGTTTAAACGAAAACTGTATATTTCCTCGTAGACATGAATATCTTAAGAACTAT
The DNA here is from genome assembly GCF_021730395.1 of Mercenaria mercenaria. Classification (NCBI taxonomy): domain Eukaryota; kingdom Metazoa; phylum Mollusca; class Bivalvia; order Venerida; family Veneridae; genus Mercenaria; species Mercenaria mercenaria. The sequence continues at coordinate 93,159 of NW_026463387.1, forward strand.
GACAGAACAGGCCAATACAAGCATGTCATCAACTGCTCATAACTGGACATCAGATCTTGCTATTGATGGTGATATAGGGCCTGTCCCTGATGTATGTCACTGCTGCAGCGGTACACAAAACTCTCATACATCCTGGTGGATGGTAGATATTGGTAAAAGAGTCTCGGTAAACCACATTACAGTTTACAGCAGACATAATGGTGTGTATAGTAATTTACATTTTGAAAGGCATAGAAATAAGTATGCGATGTTGAAAAGACATAGAGACAAACAGATAAAAAGGAATTTTTATTGGTATTAAGTATATTAGTACTATTTTTTGTCATTTAATACAAACATATTTAAGTACAGGTTATAGTGTGATCTTATACAAACAACGGTCTTCAAAAGCACTTACTAATACAGAGATATTAAGTAGACAAAAGTATTGCCAAACATGGAATGCGTTTAACTACATGATATGAGACGTTAACATTCATATTTTTATTTGTTAATCTTTTGAATATTTAACATATTAGCCAATTGTTCATATGTTGAATATAGACCGGAAATATCTTGCAAATATGGACTTGCGATTTATATTAAGGAATATGCGATTATTGCTTATATTCCGCGAGTGTTTCGACAGTATATATAGAAATGCTCTCTGGTTAAAGCTGTATAAGAGTGAAATTATAGACATTGCTCCGCATTGTAAACAATATGTATGAAAAAGTCAAGTCTTTTGTTACATTGTTTATATGTTTGATTTCTTCGAAGTTGTTTTGAGACAAGGGGAGGTAATTCACCCGTTATTTTCCCTCTTGTAGAAGACCATGAATTATTTCTTCAACAGAATATAAGTTCTGGTCTCATTACAGAATATATTTTATTTATTTTACTTCTATTTGCAGATAATGTGATTATTTTAGGTAATTCTCATGAAGCAATGCATCAAACTTTAGATTTGGTAGATAATTCTTGTAAAATTGGAGTTTTGAAGTAAATACCCATCAAACAAAAGATGTGGTATTTAGAAAACGTGGTGGTTTATTGCCAAACAGGAAACTGTATTACGACGGAAGTAAACTTGAAAGTTTGAATGATTTTAATTATTTGGGTACTATTTGTAACTATTTGTATTTAAACCATGAGCACCTTGTTGAAAAAGCATTTAAAGCTTTAAATTCATTGCTGGTTATTTGTAACAAATACCAGTTAAAATAAACTATGTGTTTGTTTTTTGATACACTCATTAGATCCATTTCATATTACACATAAAAAATTTAGGGAGGTATAGAAAATAAAAGAAAACTGAAAGGAAAAATTGTTAACATACGTAAAAGTTTAAGACAACTTCATATACATCTGCTATATGCGGGGAACTTGCAAGATATCCCTTTTATGTTATGTGATACATAAAAATTTGAATTAGTAAAAACTGAGAACATCATATTGTGGCAAACATATAGAATTGCATTTGATGACTGTTTAGTTGGTAAGGTTAACTGGTTGTCAAAGGTTAAAAGCTATTTTTCCGATTGTTACTTCATGTATGTTTGGGAATCATCCGATGTTGTAGGTGATGTAAATTATTAGTTTTATATTTCAAACAATGTGTGATTGATTGCTTTTCTGGTATGTTGATAAGCGAAATAGTTATGTTTTGGAATTACCATATAATGTAAAAGGTATGAAAAATACCTTGACATCTTGCCCGTTAATCTAAGAAAATATTTAAACAAAATAAGACTGTTCTCATACTTTCTGAGAACTCAAACAGACTGGTATGGTACAATAAGAATTGAGAGAAATCCGCGTTAGTGTATATATTGTGATAAGCATGACAGTTCATTTTGATTTGCCAATGTTACTCTGATTTGAGAAAATTGTGCATTAAGAAGTATTACTATGTTAGTCCCAGCAGTTATCGAATTATTAAGAAGTGATAAGAAAGCAATTCTATTCAATTGAGCAAACGATGTTAAACACGCTATGTCTTCAAGAACATAAGTTACACACATATAACAGCCTTAGACGTTTAGAGGAATATACTATATAAGGATCTACACTTGTTGAATATGTGACTATATGATATGTATATATTTTATGACGATGTGCCTATGGTACAGGTAAAAAAATCTGTTCATTCGCGTATGTTAATGTGAACATATGCGTAGTCACTGTGTACGTGTAGTAGCTAAAGTTTACAGTACCCAGATTTCCATTTAGAGTGCTGCTGTACTGGCGGCTATGTTTTTGAATGCAAGTTATCCCGTTGATCTTTTGTACTTTTTTCAAAATATTGTTAACGACTACATTTCAAATTTGTGACAAAAAATAAGCATTCATTAGTAGGCACTTGTTTTTGTTTAATCAAGTATTTTGCAGAAACATAACTTTAGAACTCTAGAACTTGTCATGATGATTCTCAATAATGTAAATGTTTTACATTTCGAGAATAGCATATCACTTTCAAGACCATTTTTGTTTTGAAGGGTATTAAATCATAAAAAGCATAGCCATATACAGTGAGTTGACTGATAGTTGTATAATTATTAACATATCGGTGCTGGACGCTGTTTGAAATACAATAATATTTGTTTCTAATTGTAGTTTGATATAAATTTATAGACAAACGTACTTTAAAATACCTAAATTTGAAATGATTTTATAAGTATTAGACATGTAGACTTAATTTCTTTTGATCATTAGACCTTGTCTAATACTTTCCTTCAGCAGTTTTCCTTTTTTTCTTTATGCAGAGAAAGATTACCAACAGCTGACTGGTTTTCAACTTTACCTTTCTAACGATACCGAGACAGATTCATTTGTATTACTTGGAAATAATACAAGAAGGAATTCTGGTACCAAGTATGAACTAACATTTCCGAGTATTGTAACCAGATACATCAGAATACAGAGGCCTGGCGTATTGACTTTGTGCGAGGTTTTAGCTTACAAAGGAGGTATACTATGTTATATATTGCAATCTTTCTTTGAAGTTTATGTAAAATATATCTGAAAAATATTGTCTAACTTAAAGGCAGTTTGCATTTACTTTAACGTGAAAATGTGTTTTATTTGTAACTAGAAGAAATGAAACGTAAAAACATTATATTCTCAAGGATTGTCACAATGGTTCGGTTTTTACCAAAGATAGGGTTCCGGGCAACCTGTAACTGATACTTGGCATTTGTGTGCATGTCTGTTTTTAAAAGTTAAAGAAACTGTATTGAATCTTACGCAAACAACATAAATAGAACGTTATATGTATTATATAGAGAATATTACATGTGTGTATTTTCATATTGAATTTACAGTGGCGCTCGCGATAAATTTCCGTGCAATCTCGTTTATTCACGCGCGTGACACGGCCGTGACACTAACGGTTTCACTAACGGTTAATTTTGTAATCATCCAATCACATAATGCCTAAACGAGAAACGCGAATCGAGAATCGTTCAGCCAATCAGGAGCTTAGTGGGCGTGTCAGTGGATCGATTATCGCAAATAGAATTACCCATGCCCTCTTCTAATTCCTTACATTTGTAACAGATAACTGCTTTAAAAGTGTGAAAATGAAATATTGATTCGCCTAAAGTGCGAAAATAAGATAGTATTACGAAAATAAGCTACATCACTTTTTTGTTTTACATTCAATTTGAATACGTATTTCGTCACTATGTAAGAAGGTATTGAGAAAAAACGAAAATGCAGCAGTGACAATACAAATAGCGGGCTATTAAAAAATCCTAGACATGGCCGCTCGCCCCAGGGCAATGTGGAGAATTATAACGATACTAGTGTTATAGAATCGATACACCAAGCCAATTCAGTCTTATTCAATGATACGATATCACTAGAGGACTCTGTGTTCGAAACTTGTGTCAGTGTCAGTGATAACGCTATGCCAGCAAAATCAACCAAAGAGGCAACTACTGCCAGTACCCCCGGATCACCGAGCATCCGACCTCTACCCATTCCTGAGGATGGCCCCAAAGGGGACGGATCGCCAACGGACGCAATAATTGACTATTTACGGCGCATTGAATCAAAGTTGAACCATGTTGATCAGCGTTTGAATACTTTAGACGCTCTAGAAAGTAAGGTCAGTAATTTTGAACTTGATCTAAAAAAACTTTGGACATTTGTGCACGATCAAAATAGACGGCTTGATGAGAAGGTATCCGCCATTGATCAACGTGTGGACAATCTAGAATTTGCCCTAGGCCAAGCACAAAGCGAAATTACCGGTATTTGGGAATATAACGGAACTTAAGAATGAAACTCATGAGCAAACCGAGACATTATTACGAGAATTCTTTGTTGACATATTAAAGATTGCCAAAGATTTGGTCACTAGCATGAAAATTGAACGTGCACATCGCATGGGCAATTATGACTATAAAAGTAAAAATCCACCCCGCGTAGAATAGTGGCCAAATTTGCATTTTTTAAAGATAGGGAAATGGTACGTCGTCAGCGCGTTGAGCTAGATAAAACTGACTTATCCAGAAATATCTGCGCGCAGAAGAGCTCTCATTCCCTCATTAAAGGCTGATAAGAAGCAGGGCCGGAAGTCGTGGCTAGCCTACGACACCCTGTATGTTGACGGAGTTCCGGTTCGTGATAGCAAGCTTCCAGACGGACCATCAGCCGGCGCTAAGGGGTAGCGATGCGACGAGGCTGGACTTTCTATCTTGTCATGGAATGTTCATAGGCTTAACAAGTCTAAATTAGAAGACATTGATTTTATTAATAACATTTCAAAATATGACATTATATTTTTGTATGAATCGTGGGGAAGTAAAAATTCTGACTTTTCAATTGATGGTTATAATTGCTATAATTTTTATCGCAAATTTCAAAACCGTAGAGCCAAACGATGCAGCGGCGGTGTGGTAGTATATATTAAAAATAGTATCAGCAAGGGTGTTAAAATTGTTAGGAATCATTTTGACACGATTATCTGGCTACAGTTGGACAAATCATTTTTTTGTATCTCTGATGATATATACATTGCAGGTGTTTATATGTGGGTCGATAGATCACCGGCTTATAACAGTATTAATGATGACCTTTTTGATATCTTACAAAATGATGTACATTTGTATGAATCACGTGGTAGTTATTTTTGACAGGTGATTGGAATGCGAGGGTTGGAAATGGGGACCGAAAGGATTATGTCGTGTGTGACCGACCCGTTAGTTTCATTGATAATGATGAATACTGTCCAGACGAGCCTATCGATCGTATTTCAATGGACTCTGTACATAATAGTTTTGGTATTAAACTGCTTGACCTATGTAAATCGAATTCTTTACGTATTGCTAATGGTAGACTTGGAAATGATTTTAATAAAGGTTGTTATACATATGCTTGTAGTACTGGTTCGAGCGTTATTGGCTATCTGCTGTTGCATGAGCATAACTTTAGTAAAGTTAAATCTTTTTCGGTCGAATCATTTAATGAGTGGTCGGATCATGCTCCTATCAGTTTTCACTTATCATGCAGGGCTTTCCGTGACAGTAGCGATGGTCAGTGCGAGCGAACTAGCATAAAATGGAACACTGAACTGCGTGATGATTTTAAACGAGGTCTTATTTCCATGTTACCTACACTGAATAATGTAACTAGCAATGTTGATTTCGGTAGTAAATCAGAAATGAATAACTGTATAGAAAATTTCACAAAAGTTATAAAAAATGTTGCAGAATGGTTGTTTTGCAAATATGATATTGTATATGATAAACCATGTGTTAAAAATATATTCAGTAAAAAAGCAGAATGGTTTGACGACTAATGTTCGAATGCTAAAAATAGATATATAAACTCTGTAAATAAATTTAATTTGTGTAAAAATGATGAAAATAGAGTTGAAATGTGTAATAGTAAATCTGTTTATAAACGTATTGTCAAAATAAAGAAAAGGAGGTACAAAGTTAATAAAACGAAAGAAGTAGAGCGCCTGCGCCATTGTAAACCTAAAGATTTCTGGAAATATTTTTCTAAAAAGAAGAATATGTCTGGTAATAGCGGCATCAGTACTGAGGATTTTTACGATTATTTTTCAAAACTGGATGATGATTTTCCAAATGTATCAAATGATGATGTTGAACATTTTTGCAGCAATCATAATTTTGACAGCGAAGATTGAATTTTTGAGGAATTAGATTCCCCAATTACTGTGCAAGAAATTGAATATGTTATACGTAATCTGAAGAAAAATAAGTCATTTGCTGGTGATCAGCTGTTGAATGAATATTTTATTGAAGCTTCTGATATATTACTGTCACATCTAGTTGATATTTTTAACGGTATTTTAAATAACGGATTTTTTTCCGGATCAGTGGATGAACGGTATTATTGTGCCTTTATTCAAGAAAAATGACCCTAGTGATGTTAAGAATTATAGAGGCATTACACTAGTAAGCTGCTTCTCAAAAATATTTACCGGTGTTCTAAATAAAAGGATTACAGATTGGGTTGAATGTAATAACGTTGTTAGTGATGCCCAATTTGGCTTTCGAAAAGGTCGTTCGACCATTGATGCAATATTTGTATTAAATGCAATTGTTAGCAAAATTTTAAATATAAATGGAAGGTTAGCATGTGATTTTATTGAATTGAAAAAGGCTTTTGACAGTGTATATCGCAATGGCCTCTGGTTTAAGCTTTTTAATCTTGGTGTTCGAGGAAAAACACTGAGGATTATACGTGATATGTATTCTAAAGTTAAAGTTCGTGTGAGAGGTTGTAAAACATATTCAGATTATTTTGAATGCTCTATTGGATTGAAACAAGGGGAGGTAATGTCCCCTTTACTTTTTTTGTCATTATTCTTAGAAGATTTAGAGTTATTTCTCCTTGACGATGTTAACTCTGGTATAAGTTTAGATGAAATTTCGTTTATACTTATGTTATTTGCAGACGACATGGTGATTGTTAGTAAAAAACCCTCCGACTTGCAGAATAGCCTGGATCTTCTTTATGATAATTGTAATACTTGGGGGTTAGAAGTAAATCCAGATAAGAGTAAAATTGTTGTATTCAGAAAACGTGGCCCTCTTAAAAATGACGAAACATGGACTTATAATAATGTTCAATTAGAAACTGTAGATAATTTCAATTATCTTGGCACTGTGTTCAATTATACTGAAAGTTTTATTCTAAATCAGGAAACATTAGCTGGAAAAAGGTTTAAAAGCACTAAATACATTGCTTGTTAATACACGTGGTATGCCATTAAAACCTAGTACATTATGTTTTGTTCTGTATTGAATTATGCAAGTGAAATTTGGGGTTTCAGTAAAAGTAAAGAAATCGAGAGAATTCATTTGAAATTCTGTAAGTCTTTACTCTATGTTAAACAGACAACTAGCAGTATGGCTCTCTACGGTGAGTTATGCCGATACCCATTGTATATTGGTAGATACGTAAGGATAATAAAATACTGGTTGAAGATTGTTAACTGTGATAATGTTATTGTAAGCAAATTGTATGAATCCATGTTGAATGATTGCCAAAGAGGCAAAAATAATTGGGCAACTAAAGTAAAATCGTTGTTAGACAACAGTGGTTTTTCAAATGTATGGATAAATCCTGACATTGTTAATGCTAATACATTTCCAGCGTTATTTAAGCAAAGACTTATTGATCAGTTTGTGCAGGCATGGTTTACCACAGTATCTGGCAGTCCAAGTTTATGCATTTATAAATTGTTTAAAACATCTTTTAACCGTGAATATTATTTGGATAAAATACCACTTCAGCTACGAATACCATTTACAAAGTTAAGACTACCATCGCACCAACTACGTATTGAAACTGGTCGTTATGGTAATGATAGAATTGAACATAATCATCGATATTGTATGATATGCAACTCTGGTGATCTTGAAGACGAGTACCATTTTATTTGTATATGTTCAGCGTATGACCAAATCCGTAGACGTTATATCAGTAGACATTACGTTTGTAGACCAAGTGTTGTAAAATTTCTAGAACTAATGCAATCTGTAAATTACGAAGTTGTATTTAAACTATGTAAGTTTGTAAATAAAGCATTTGCAATTAGACAAGGTATTATAAATAGTCATAACTAGACATGTATTTACTGCCAATTTTCCCTAACCATCATTTACATGCCCCACTTTTATAAGCTTTTATAAGCTATTATAAGCCATACTATCATGTAACCTTAGGGTTATATTGTACTGTTGTTCCTTTTCATATGATAATATATGTTGATGTCCGTAGTCCATCCTCATGTACATGTTTATATCTAGAACTAATATAAATGTTGTTGTATGTAGTTATCCACGTCCTTGTACATATTTGTCACGTTTGTATGTTACTATATTACGTTTAGCAAATTATTGTATCATGTAACAAGAAACGTTTATATGTTTACGTTACTTAATAAAGAATCTTGAATCTTGAATCTCTTGTAAATCCTATAAGTACAAACTTTCAAACGAAAGATGAAAGATCTTTCACCAGCAATAAACAATTAACCAGCACATTAATTTACCTGCGTCAAACTCGACTACGCAAGTTACTTTGAGAATGCGAAAATAATCTTTAACTCTACATTTTTCTCCTATTTTGACCCTAATTTATCTCACTCATAATGCTCATTTATGAACATTCCTATATAAGAAACTCTTTTAATAACAAAACATAGCTCTTATTTGTCATTTCTGAATATGTTTTTTATCAATTTAATTGGCACATATACTTTATATTTCCTATACATAACTTTTCTTAAAGTGCCAAAATCAAACAACGAAACTTTACATATCATGCATTCTGTTAACCATAAGGTGCCAATATAACTATACGTTCCCTAACTTAAAATAAACTGTAATAATACTGACAAAATAACTAATTATTACTAGGTACAAAATCGGACATATACTAATGAATATAAATGGACTATTATGCCCGATCTGGAGAGTTTATTAATGACAATTATCATTTAAAAATCAAATACCATTTTCTAGCATAACTAATAAAAAATACATACATGTGCAATATGTTACTGTTAAATAGTACCCATTCTGTACTAATATCCCTTTTTATCGCTTCTTTCGAACAAGTTATCACCTTTGATTGGATTATCACGCCAATATGAATTGCATGGTGGTGTACAGGCACGTGTAGGTTAATCGAATAAGCAATCAATTAAGCAACTATGGTGACAACTTGTCTACTGACTCCGGTGATGGTATTCTATATAAGTGGATTTTAAAGAAATATTTCATTCATATTTTGTAAAAGTGCAATTAATATGGTCCTTTTTATTATTGCTAGTATGTGATTTTTATTTGAGATAATAATCAAAAAATATATAATTGAACTTGGACTTAACGATAACAGAGCATAGCAAGAGTTCTTAGTTATTAAGCGGTCGAAATTCTACAACTGTGCGTAATTACTATTGTTTCGGTAATGAGTGCTATCTATAATATTGCCCAAATAAATGAATGATATTCGTTCGAGTTGTAAAATTTCCTACGCATGAAATTTTCGGTATTTACATGTAGCGCCGATCGATTCTTCTAACATATTTATAATAAAAACCCATTTCGTTATTTAAACTAGATAGTATAAATATTTTTTTTTCAAAACTGTTCTGTGTTTAAAATGTTTCCTTTTTATTGCGTTTCTATTATTATTGATAATACAGTTCATTATAATGTATGAACAACTTCTCGCAATGAAGTACTTTAATGTAGATGAGTACCATGCACGCTTTTGCATTGCCGCTAATCCATCTTGGATATTAAATCTTTCTGTCAAAAAGTAAACTAAAAGGTTATCTGTTTTTGGTTTTCCTTAGCGTCTAATAGTAAATGTACCCTGATTACTGTATGTTTATTTTACTCAACCTTGAAATTCTTGTTACATGCTGTGTCACAACTGTAACATTTGTCTTTTTTCCTGTACCGGAATTATTCAAATTTTGTGCTAAATCAACATTTTGTTATACATGTATTACCCTTGTTGCATTGAAAAATGTCTGGGTGAAATAAAATATATGTTCTGTTCTGTTCAGATATACTTTCGCACTTGATTCATTGTACGATTTTGACGCTATATTTGATACTTATTTCATCAGTTTAAAAGCGAAATCATAGTAAACAAATTACAGAAAATATGCCAACAGTGATGTTAAATCTGTGATAAAAATAACAAAGATAGATAATTTTTTGGTTTCATCGCCGTCTTCAAAGCAGTATTTTACTTATGTAACGGATGACAGCTAACTTGACAAGTGTTCCTGTATTCTGTACAAGTACAAGTACATTTTTTTCTCCAAAAGTAAATGACAACTTTCACTCATGAATCAGATATCATGACGATGTTGAAACATTGCGGAGATCATACGCCTCGTACAAGGATCAAACTCCCGACGCTGGGACCTGTAGATCTGCGCTCTAACTGTTGAGCTAAGTAGGCAGGTCAAAGATAGATAAATAAAAGTAAAGAATATTAAACATACCCATCAATGTTTAATCATTCCCTCTATAAAAGTTTGTACACCATTTATATATATATAATCCTTGAATTGGGTATTATTAAGATAATTTTATGTCGTTTTATTTCATTTAGCAATTAATTACATCAGGTCATTTTTAGCCAAATTTTGTATGTCAGTGCCTTAAAAATACGTTCTTTATACTGAAATTGAAAAAAAATATAGATTTGAATCGCTAAAAAGTAAGATAAATGTCTAACTTACAGGTAGATTTAAGGGAGGGATGTGTCCGCTTCATCCGTCATGTTATATATGAGGGTGTCATTTTTAACCGACATCCCGATATAAATGAGTTCCGATTTCTACATAGAATTAATTTGAGTTAGAGATGTCCCACTCTCTCCCGCAATAAATCCTTATTTTAAATAATACCGTTAATTAAAATTATTTTCAAAAATAATTTGGACATATTCAAAGTCTTAAAGTCGAACGCTGACAAAAAAAAAAAAGAAAGGAAAAAAAGAAGAAAAAGAAAACATAAATAAGAGGGCCAAGATTGCCCTAGGTCGCTCACCTGATAAACACACCATAACAGTGTAAACATGTTTGACCTAGTGATTTCATGGAAAAAATATTCTGACCAATTATCATTAAAATTGGAGCAAAAATCTTGAGTATAAATAAGTATTATCTTTTGATTCGACCAGTGACCTAATTTTTGACCCCAGAGTACGAGACCCATATTCGAACTTGACCTAGATTTCATCAAGACTATCATTCTGACCAAATTTTACGAAGATCAATTGAAAAATACATCCTCTATCGCATACACAAGGGTTTTCTTTGATTTGACCTAGTGACCTACTTTTTGATCCAAGATGACCCATTTTCAAACTCGGCCTAGATTTCATTAAGGTTATCATTTTGACTTAATTTCAGGAAGATCAATTGAAAAATACAGCCTCTATCGCATATACAAGCTTTCCCTTTGATTTGACCTAGTGACCTACTTTTTTGACCCCAGATGACCCATATTCGATCTTGACCTGTATTTCATCAAGGCAATCATTCTGACCAAAATTCATGAAGATCAATTGAAAAATACAGCCTCTATTGCATACACAAGTTTTTCTTTGATTTGATCTAGTGACCTAGTTTTTGACCCCAGATGACCCGTTTTCGTACTCGGCCTAGATGTCATCAAGGTAATCATTCTGACCAAAATTCATGAAGATTAATTGAAAAATACAGCCTGTATCGCATACACAAGGTTTTTCTTTGATTTGACCTAGTGACCTAGTTTTTGACCCCAGATGACCCACTTTCAAACTCGGCCTAGACTTTATCAAGGTAATCATTCTGACCAAATTTCATGAAGATCAGTTGAAAAAAACAGTCTCTATTGCATACACAAGGTTTTTCTTTGATTTGACCTAGTGACCTAGTTTTTGACCCCAGATGACCCATTTTCAAATTCGGCCTAGATTTCATCAAGGTAATCATTCTGACCAATTTTCATGAAGATCAGTTGAAAAATACAGCCTCTATCGCATACACAAGCTAAATGTTGACAGACAGACAGACGACGGACGCCGGACATCGAGCGGTCAGAAAAACTCACCTGAGCATTGCTCAGGTGAGCTGAAAAACACACACATCAACATAGTTATCATTTTCACATTTACGCATTAAAGTTATCAACTGAAATCGCAATTTAAAATACAAAAGTCATATAGCATAAATGAATACCTTCTTACAACACTGATACCGGTAAGGAAGATTACATCAAGTCTGTCCTAATTAGAGGACCCTCAATTCTGATTTCAAGTATATCACAAACACCGCAAAGGCGGCATTGCACTTTGATCTTTTTGGGACCGGATATTGGTCACATGTCAATCAGTGTATTGCAATGACGCCTGTTCGGAATTGAACAGTTTTGTGCAATGCGAAAGAAGGCTATGTTCTTTTATATGGGTATTTACTTATTGCTGTTTTCACTACTTTTTATTTCAGTTTTCTTTTTTCATAACTTATTTCTTTGACTTTATTTTGTCTTTTGCAGTTAGCTGTAAGAAATTTAGAAAATATAAACGAAGTTATGAAATAATAATTTTTCGGAGAGGCAATTTTCATTTTTTAGACAGGCTGAATGTAAAATTATTTGAATAAAATGAAAAGGAAAACGGTAATAAATGGCAGGGAGGGGGATGGGGGAGAGAAATTTAACGTTAAAGAGCAGATAAAGGGGTGGGGAGATGTGTGTTGTGGGGGAGATGGGGAAAGAAATCCATCGGCGTCAACATTGTTTTCAGAAGTATAATATGTTTTAATTTTTCTACAGAAAACTGCGATTTTACATTTAAGGAAAGTATAAGGTAAATGAATCGAACGGATGCAAATTTGGTTGAAGTGTAACTTCAATCCTGTTGTCAGATTGTTAAAGAAAATATTATAATCACTGTTACATAATAAAAAAAATTATATGCATCATTTAAAAAGAAAAAAAAAAAAACATCTAGCATATACGAAATTAATTTCATTCTCGCAATCGCAAGTTGTCTTTTTTTTTAAATGATTTATTACCTCATTCGGATCCGTTAACAATTTTATGACTTTAATCCTTTTCATGCCCATGATAGATAGTTAAACTACTGTTTGAATCAACATGTGAGGCACAACTGTCTTCCAATACTACGGTGCCCCTAAAGTGACATGTTACACACATTGAATATACGGTGTTCAACGGATTCGAAAATAAATAATAGTATAATGTTCAAGCGTTCATAATGACATAAACTGGTCAATAATCTGTATTGTACGGTGCCCCTAAAGTGACATGTTACACACTTTTTTCCAACTAGGTAATGTGAGACTTTTTTTTATTTCGTTTAAAAGAAATAACTTATTTCGTTTAAACGAAATCATTTCGTTTAAACGAAATCATTTCGTTTAAACGAAATAATCATTTCGTTTAAACGAAATAACTTATTTCGTTTAAACGAAATGATTTCGTTTAAACGAAATAAGTTATTTCGTTTAAACGAAATGATTTCGTTTAAACGAAATGATTTCGTTTAAACGAAATAACTATTTTGTTTAAACGAAATGATAAACTATAAAAATTTCGTTTAAACGAAATGATTATTTCATTTAAACGAAATGATTTCGTTTAAACGAAATGATTTCGTTTAAACGAAATAACTATTTCGTTTAAACAAAATGATTTCGTTTAAACGAAATAACTTATTTCGTTTAAACGAAATCATTTCGTTTAAACGAAATAAAAAAAGTCTCACATTACCTAATTGGAAAAAAAAGTGTGTAACATGTCACTTTAGGGGCACCGTACAATACAGATTATTGACCAGTTTATGTCATTATGAAAGCTTGAACATTATACTATTATTTATTTTCGAATCCGTTGAACACCGTATATTCAATTCACGCGCCACTGTGACATTTTATGCTATTGGCAAAAAATATCTTTTATGTATGTGTGAGCAGATCATTTGATTAAAATCTACTTCTCCGTAATTGTCAGCAAAAGCAATTCACAAATTTAAATCTTATTTTCTTAGGCGTTAATTAATTGATTTGGCGAATTATGCCGCTGATAATAAGTAAGTTATTAACGTGACAAGTGCATCTTTAAGTATTAAAATACATATATACAAAATAATACAGCAACCGGCGAAATGTGCCTAAAAGTCACCTAAAATCATATAAGTATCTTAAGATTATATATAGCGAACATGCTATACCCTAATAGTATATTCTTTGGTTCATATTCATATGCAAATTTATTATCAGTGGAGAAATATATATCACTGACATATGCAGACAATAATAAATTAAAACGTCTTTTATTAACTAATGAATAAAACCAATGTATGTAAACGATGAAACAAAATAATTTGAAGGATTACATGTTCAGAAAAAAAAACGTTTGATTATATTGTTAAAAGTATATTCTTTACGTTTCTGTGGTTAATTTGCTTCCTTGATAGCTATCGATCACATTTTAAGTGAACTGGAGGGAATTCAAAGTTTCGCTGAGATTTCCTTAATTCACGAGATCACTTAAATCTGATTCTATTGACTTATTACAAAAATTCAACCTTGACACAAACCGTCTATGGTAATAGATGATAATGTCTCTATTGAAAGAAACGATTCAGATTTTTCACGGTTATCGTTTCTTTTCTCGCTGCGCAGGCGCATAAAAAATATAGGAATTCCCTTTATTTTCACTTAAATTGTACCAGTAACCTAAATGCATGGAAAAAATACCAGTTTCAGTTTGATACAATGAATTTTCAAGGTTTTATGGCTTTTTCAGTAACGTATGCTAGCGCCCCAAATTTCCTGGAAAAAAGCTGTCGCGACATCATTTTTGACCACTTTTCCTTGCTTGGATTTATTTTTGCCATATTTTATCAAGTTTTACCATAAACTGCACTCAAATCACACACTGTTACTGTAAAATATACCCAAACTCACCCCTGACACCTAAAATTTACCAATATTTAGTCAATAAATATGCATTTTTTGAAAAAAATACACCCAAAACAGTGATATTGAAATATTTTTAGTTTTTCTTCTTTTTCTCTGCTAAATTGCACTGAAATTGTCATTTTCTATCATAATCTACAAACTAGCCTATTTACAGCCACATCTAAACAAGTTTCAATGTTTACCCCTGCACAACACTTACCTAACAGATACCGTCTCTTTTCCCGAAAGCACGGAAACTTTTCGGGAGCGCCACTGTATTAAACGAGTTGAATACAATAATAAAATAGCAGGCTCTGTCGAGCATTTTATCAATTTTATTCAACGAGTTTAATAAATCCAATGTGGAAAAGCACAAATGTAATATTCTTTTATCATATATACCTGCCGAAACATAAAAAATTCTACTTCATTTTACTGTATAAATAAGTCAATTTGACCAACGTCTTCTATACTATAAACGACGTCAACGTCAAATCTTTATTACACTAGTGTATTATCATTTTTATGTAATGGGTTTATTACACTCCCGCGACGTCAAACATATAGAGAATATTAGGTTACTGTCTTATAAATTTAAATTTATTAAGTGAGTCGGAGAAAATATAAAAGTCGAGGCTCTGCCGAGACTTTTATTTTTTCGTAGACGAACTTAAAAAATTTAAATTTATAAGACAGTAACCTAATGTTCTATTTATCCTACCTTCTGATCTAAAATCATTCTTTAATTAAAATTCAAAATTTACCACCAACTAGATCTGAGTCTGTCTTGCACAGAAATTAATATGCCCCACCATTACACAAACATGTCTTTAAAATAAAAATATTATAAAATAAGCGCCGAAAAACAAAGGCTAACCTTGTTTTGCTTTGTGTCCGACTTCTCTGTTCTGCTGAACATTAAAGAATAATTTTAATTTGCTGCCAAGTGAAGTTTTGTCCTAAGTTCAGTTGAATGCCGGATTACACATCTTCACCAAGCAAACGATTGACGAGACTTATATACACGCCATATCGCCGCTTGACAGAACAAATAGGCAAACCGTTTCCTCGATGATTTTATTCAATAACACTCCATTCCAGATGCAATATATTCCTAGATTGAAGTGTAGAAAGGTAAAATTCTGAACAAACTCTATACATGAGTCACTTTCCGTTTCCCCGAGCGTTTCCGTTATAAAAAAACTTTTTGTAGTAATTGCAAATACGGTATGCATACACTATACATTTGTGACATGATCTCACGTACCTAATAAAAGCGCGTTTATGAAAATAATAGTATAAATATGTCTTTTAGCAGTTATTCTCAAAAACAAGATGGCGTCGTTTTAAAAAAAAATCCAAAAAGTAGTCCGCCAAGCTTTATCTAGTCACTGACCAGATAAAGCAAAATTTATCTGACCCCTTGACTTTTGCCTTTATTTTGCATGAAGGTAGGATAAAAATATTTATCAACACTTCTTCAGAATGTCGAGTTGGAACGTTCGGGGACGAATGCTCACAAAGTTGTCACTGTGCAGATGACCGATCATGTGATGCAATAACAGGTCATTGCCAGTCACCTATATGCAAAACGGGATGGATTGGATTAGCATGCAACCAACGTGAGAAAATAAAATTGTTAAAGCATTATATTTGCAAAACATTCGCCATCAAATTAGCATGAAAATGATGTTAAGAATGATTGTGTCAGGTACTTCTAGTAGGAGCGTTTATCACAACTTCTTCATATATGTACAGAGAAAGTCTTGATTCATTTAAACAGAAATGCTATGTCCTGTCCGCTAACCATTTGAAAAAAAAAATACGTCAACGTAATATGCACCAACAGAAAAGTTGTAACAAACATATGTTATTTTCAGTCAATTAGTGATAATCTTCTTTTCTTGACATTAAATCTATATCATTGTCTGTAAACACATGACAGAGTATCAGTAAACCTGGCGGAAGAAAAACACAAAGTGTCGAATTTTCAAATGCACAGTAAGCGTATAACTACGATAAGTCGTGTTTTTTTCTGTGTACAAAATTATGCCGGCAATATCATAGCAGTTAACTTTAAGAATATACCCAGCAAATAAAATTTTTAAACAATACTTTTAGGGGTCCAATACCTTAATTATAAGAATTTAATCATGTAATTCTGTATTAAGTAGTGTTGAAATGTTGTGCATTTTTATTCGGCTATTTTGTTCTTTGCGAATATACTAGTATAATGTAACTTTCTGGAATTTTTCTTATTCTAATCCATCAGTACATTGGCCTTCCTGTAAAGGATGCTTTAATTTCTTATTTATTAAATTACATTTGTCATTAAATTTCTGTTTTGCTTATATCAAATGTTATTTGTTTTAAATTTTCCATTTTGTTTATAAAGTTTTAAGCAAAATCACTTTGATTTTCCAGAATGTCCACAAGATACCTTTGGAGACGAATGCACTCAGACGTGTTTATGTGCGGAGGGTACATGTACCAATGACTATGGTATATGTCATGGTGAATGTCGATCCGGATACACTGGTTCTCATTGTAATGAAGGTAGAGGTCTTATACTCTAATGTATTGTTACTTCATACACAGAATTTTATCTTATTCATCATTATAGACCCTTCTGTATAGCAGGCTTATTTTTATACAATTTTAAGCAAAACTTATTTGATTTTCAAGAATGTCCACAAGATACCTTTGGAGATAAATGCACTGAGAAATGTTTCTGTGCGGAGGGTACATGTACCAAAAACTATGGAATATGCCATGGTGAATGCCGATCCGGATACAGTGGTTCACACTGTAATGAAGGTAGAGTTTATTATTATTTATACATTAGTAATCAACAATGGTATGTAGTCATTAAAGCTTTTGCTAAACATCGAATTAGTTCAAGTTTTGTAAATAATCAGTGTTTATAAAAGGCACCTTAGTTATTGGTATGCTTCTGACGTATATTCAGTTACAACGTAGCCCTGTAGTTTGTTAGTACCATTTTCGTCAAACGACGAATATGATAAATAAAATCAACATTTACGAAACTGTTATACTTCTTTTTTTCTGTTTCTCATTGTAAGGTATTCCGGTTCGGATAATACCATCTTTTCTCTTTCCGAAACTTTAAATAATGACTGATAAGCTGGTGCTTGTTAATATCAACGCATAATAAACTTGAATTAAATTATTGTCATTACTTTTGAGCTAACCATTTCCATTTATGCGCACGCGATAGGAAGTTATTTTTGAATACAGTATGGTAGATAAAACCTAATAAAAACAAGCTACATTATCCTTCTTGGTCAGAATTGTCAAAAACATCATAAAATGCAAAAAAAAAACAGGAAAGAAACATGCTGTGGTTTAATAGTTTACACTAATATATCACTATAAGCATTTTGATAGTTTGTTTTTCTTTTATCCTTCGCGATATGTTTACATTGTACACAAAGTAATTCCTATATTCCAGTTCACGATGCACTTACAATTGATTTAAAGTAAAACTTGACTTATTCGACTTTATAAAGAAACGAAACAGATTGCAATGATCTTCAAAACACATTTTATTTGATAAAAGATCAAATCTTTCTTAACTGTCATTTCGCTAGAAACCTCTTATTGCACAGGTCCTTGAAGACGAAATAATAACTGTTTGCATTTTAATCATACATTTTATCAGATGGTTATCAAGTAGTAATATACCGTAAACCAAACACAAAGCAAATGTAGTAAGTACACTGAATAAGTAGCAATTTTTAAAGTTGTAAAGTGAATAACATATTTCTCTATACATGCATTTGCTTTACAGTCGACGTCATGAAATCACAAAACCAGACAAATGTACGCACCAGTAGCGAGTATAGTAATACAAAAGTTATAGGTGGGGCAGTAGGTGGCACTTTAGCAGTTCTTGTTGTGATTGTTACAATTAGTATCGTGGTATTTAGGTCTAGAAAAAGAAACAGGTAATTTAAATATAATCGATCATATTTATCACAACTATTTACATAACCTTGAAATATCATTATTCTATCTAAATGTCATACATAGTTTTGATTCCACTCATATAAGTGACGTTTTTGGGCAAATGAATCATTTTAACATTAATCGTATTGTTCTCTACTTTTTATAGCATCAATTTACCAGATTTGTAATTTTACAGTAATGGTAGCGAACCTAATTACGAAACACCAGAAATCACTCCTGCACGGACCAAAACAGAATACGATACAATAGACAAGATAAATGGTATGTGCTAATTTGTAAGGCATGAGTTTACCAGCGTAGATATTGTGCGACTCTAAGCGTACTGTATTGTTCCCTGACAGAACGAGTCATACTTTTCGATGTAAAGCTCGTGATCATTTATTTGCATACTGATTTTAACTTGTAGCATGTAGTTCAACGTTAATTTTGTTCTTTAGACTGATCAGAATTTCAAGCATTGACATTTTTACGCTTACCAACGGCCCGGTTTACAATAAAATGACTTCGAAAATGACATCGCAGCCCGATATGAAATCTACAAGTCAGTTTGTTAAGTATTGGCTTTTAAAGCGACTACTCCACACATCGTGGTTTGTGATTTTATAAACTCAAACGTTTCCTATATTCACATTTATGCTGCATATTTGATGCGCTAACAATGTATTTTTCATCAAACGAATTCTGTTGAAAATAGTTGTTTTCCTAATAAATTAAAAACAAAAACATTCGTCTACTCTTTCTGATATTGGTTTCTCGGTTTATAAGAAACGGACTTCCTTCCAGCGAGCACTTTGCAAAAATCACTTTTGGGTATCGCGCCGTATTCTGGCATTTCAAAATGTAACCAAACAAAACAATAACATAAAAATGAAGTCAGTACACTACGTTTACGATGCGGTTAGTGATTCCTCGTTGGCCGAGCGGTTACGGTATTCGCAGTATACTTTTCGTTGTGAGTTCGATTCACAGACCCGTTAAAACTGTATTTAATTTATTTTTCTTCAATACGATTCAACTAAAACAAAAACATTTAGTTAATCTAGTTCTGACTTGTTCTCTAATTTTTAGATACATCACTATTGACACGTAATTATGTTTAAATACAATCAGCCTTAAATATGATCTTATGTTTTTCAAGCTTTTCTTGTGATACTTTTAAGCTGAACGGGTTAATTTAATTTTTTTATAAATTATCTTACACTTCACATTAAGGACGCTTGCTACAGTTCCGTTTTTTTTTCTCAATAATAGATTTTGATGAAATGTTTTGTATAAAAAGATCATGTTATGATGTATTGGAAAATGAAATAAAAATACTAGGTCACCAGCTTTGTTTCAATTTAATTTGCCCCTAGATATGGTGCTATTTCAAACATTTTTCAAATTTCTGAAATCCTAAAATATATTTCAGTACAGTACAATAATCAGAATAAATTTGATTATCTAAGCATTTTTATAACGGAAATCAATATATCTATTTGAAACATGCTCAGAGAAATCAAAATAACATGATTTTGTAAAGAAAGGAATACTTGTTCAGCAGACCCAAGCGCTATTTTTGCATATTTTTTGTCAGTTTTAAGTTGGTACTTCTGCTATTTTATCGAGTTTCACATAATAGAATTTAATCACACTCTGCACATACCTTTGGTTAATTCTACCTAATCTCAAACAAAAAGAAAATTGATAGGTCACCATATTAGATTTCACTTAAGGTGGAATGCGCCTAATTTGAAATTATCGGATTTCGTTTCATCAAAAATGGACGTCATTGGTCGTTTTTTGAAGGTTTGCAGAGGAAAAAGTTACAGAAATAAGTAAAATCCTTAGTCTATGAGGAATATGCTGAATTTTATATTAATCAAAATTTCGAAACAAAACCCGATAAATTCAAATTAGGCGCATTCAACCTTAAATTAAATTACAACGAGGTGGGGTGTGGCGGGCATTTATACGACGCAGGTTAGTACGAAATACTCTCTCAGTGTTTGAGCAAATGACTTAGAAATATAAATATATATATATAAATTATCAAACGGCAGATTTCTTAATAAGCGGATTTTAATATGTTTCTGAAGCATTTTGATGGCATAGAACGATGAAAGTTTCCGCCCTTTTTTAACAAAACCTATAGTTTACGAATGTACGGTACGGGATTAGAAACAGCTGTGACTCAATGCAGAGTTTGAGCGCTGGTATAAATAACAGACTCCAGTATATGTCGGATTGAAGCAATTTGAACTAAAAATATATTAAATTTATATATTTTGTAACCATGGTGATACTTACCCTAACCTTTGGTCAGTATATTATACATTTTGTACATTAAATGCATGCGAACATACAATAATTTGCGAATTTTTGCCGTACGCGACATTAGATAATCACTTCCGGGCATGCTCAAAAGACCGCATCATCTCTGCAGTGAGCTAAATCGATTAGAAACACAACCAAATTGATACGGTGTTGGGGTAAATGTCGACCCGTCCGGAAAACTGTAGCGAATGCCTTTAATAAAAGCATTGCCCAGTTATAATTTCAGTATCGATTGAGTTAAAGATACTACCGATTTTATACGAAAGGAAGAAACAAAACAATTAGAAACCAGAGAAAAACAAACTTACAGAAAGTATGTAATGTAAAAAGAAAATGTGGGTCAAATGCAAGGTTCGTAACGTCAAAACTATTACTACAAAATGATTATTTATCCATCCACTCAATTTACTTCGCGGTCAAGCCAACTATTGGTTTGGTTTCTATCGTATATTTTTACTTTAACCGAGAGTGTTACTGATAGTTTATTTATGCACATTTATTGCTTGAATGAAAAACGATAAAATACTGTGAGATACCTATAGATACGTGTGCGCACTGTTATTAGTGACGGAAGCAAAATATACTCTTGTGTAGTTTTGGTCTGCTGCCGACGTAATGAAAGTGTATAACGAAAAATACTGTCGCGTCTCGTTCTATATTTATATCAATGTTTACAAAATAAACCGTTGGAACGGTTTATTAAAGTGCAGGAGAAAAACTGCGTAATTCTGAAAACTAGAAACTAATCAACCATTAAGTGTCATAAAAATATATATAAAAGTGGCGGCATTTTGCCTTTTGGTGATAAATTATTTTTAAAATCACAAATCCACAATGTTTGGGTTAGTCGCTTTAAGACTGATTATACAGATTGGGGTTATCAAAATAAGTATGGCAATAATGCTTAAGTATCTACACTGACCAACTGTAAATGATATGAGTTTAAGAGTTTAGAAACAGTGCGTATATTGCAATGAGAACAGACGGCATGTATATGTACCTGTATAATTACAGAACAATCAATTTAGTCTGATTCACCTTGGTTCAGAGTTTAGATGCTAAGTAATATCGAAGTGTCTAAACGACAAACCGTACTAAGTAAGGTGACAAACCACATAAAGCACTTGTTTACTTTCATTCAACTTTGAAAGAATTCTATAATAATGACAATTAATATGATTGATTAATGGTAGTTGATTTCTGCCATTTCGTTATGCCGCAGCGGAGTAAAGCCAAACGTATTTATGGAATCCCGCCGAACGTCGCCTCGTCCCATGTCGTCCTGCCAAACGTCGATCGGATGAACATTGCCCGAAATTTAGCGGGTTGATATTCAGCTAGTCGTTGTTAGCCGAGCCAAAGTTGGTAAGGTAACGTTCGGCGAGGCAACATTCGGTGGGACAACGTTTGTCGGGGAGCCGTTCACGGGGAGACATTTGTCGGGGCGACGTTCAGCGGAGCGACATTTGGCGGGGCGCTGTAACGACATTTGGCGGTGGTACGTTTCGCGGGTTGATATTAAGAGGAGCGAAGTTGGTCGTGGCAACATTTGCCATGCTGATAAACCGTTTCAAATAACAATTTGTGTATACAGTTTATCAAAAAATAAACAAAAAACAAAAAAAAAAAAACGTATACATGATGCTTAGGTTTCCAGAACATTCGGTTTTACTTTTCAGACAATCAAGACCAAAGCAGCGACAGTTATGGAGACGTGAGATTCAGCGCCCTTTGACTTCACAATATTTCATTTTAAAGCCTATCACAACCATTTTATTAATTTTATATTTTCAACATTGTATATATGTACCTTCGGATAATAGTTTAGTTTATTTCAACAAGCATGAAGGTCTCCGGCCCATATACACGCTATTTACATAGCTAAGCTAATACAATACATGCATACAGTTTGTACTTGTGTGATACCCAGCTGACATTTTATTAAATATAATACACAAATAATACAGTAATTATTCAGTTCGTCTCATATTATACAAATTTCATATTACCTATTGTCACTATATTCCGCTCTTAACTTAAATGCATAATATATGTACATTGCCAAGTTTCTTATAATATTAACATTGGTACTTGACATCAAAATACAAAATTTATTAACATTTGGGTATCTAAAATATTTTTCTTGCAGATATTTTTGTCGTATATTTCTATATATTGGACAAATAAGTATAAAATGGTACTCGTCTTTGACACAATTTTTACAATAAAAACATAATCTATCATTTTTCGGTATACCCAAATGTCTTCCTTTTTCTATTAACAGTTGGTGAGATGATGATCTTAGAGAGACGAGACTTGATCTAAACTTAACTATATCTATAGCATCTGCATATGCTTCGACATCAAAATTTGTCTTAAATACATGGTAATATGTAAGTTTTCTATTCTCAGCACATTTTGTGTTCCACATTTACAGATACTGGTCTTTTAGACGTTGCAAATAAGTATATATGAAAACATTTTGATTGTTTACTTTTTGACTTTCCCAAATATATCCAAATCCATTACTGTACAAATTACGTTTAATAACACTGGCCCAGTTACTGTATCCAAAGGAATCTAATTTTAATAACATGTTATAGCATTTTTTCACATATCGACAGTCAGGCATTTCTAAAATCTTGATCCAGTACTTAATACATCTTTTTTGTGCTACAATATACATAGGATATCGACCACAGTCTCCCATAATAGCTTCATTACATGCTTTAAGGGAAGCATTTAAGAACCGTTTGCATGCATATATATGTACTCTTTCAGTATTTTCCATCATATGGATTCCCCATAACTCAGACCCATAAAGTAGTACAGGTACAACTTTAGTATCAAATATCTTAAAATATGTTTTGTGTGACATAGGTAATACATTATTCAAACTCTGCAAGAGGGAAACAATAACCCTTTTAGCTCCTGAAGCCATACAATCAGCCATTTTAAACAATGACATACGGCATGTGAATTGTAAATCTACATACATAAAAGAATTTTGTGTTTCAATACGAGTACCGTCATAAAACCATTTTTCATTTTTTGACAACTGACCACCATTTATAAATACAACTACTTTTGTCTTGCTAATATTAACAGACAGATGCCAATCTATACAATATTGATGCACAGCATTTAATTGTTTCTGTAATCCTACCACTGTGTCGGAAACAAGGGCAACATCATCTGCAAACATTAATGTAAATACTTCAACCACATCTGGACTCAACTGAACACCATGTGACCCACAATTTTCTACTACTGATGCTAATTCATTGATAAATAAACAAAATAAGATTGGACTCAGCTTACATCCTTGTCTTAGTCCAATAGGGCAGTCAAATATATTTGAACAGACAGATCCGTTTCTTACACAAGCCTTACCTGTATTGTATACTGCTTGTATAGATTTGAATAAATGACCTTTTATACCACTTTGATTTAAGGCTTGGTAAAGTTTTGTTATGTGTACAGAATCAAATGCCTTTTTAAAGTCGATAAAGGCTACATAAAGACTTTTACCTTTTTTACACAAGTATTTGCTTATCATAGAATATAGAATAAAACCATTATCGACTGTGGAATAACCAGAACGGAAACCGGCCTGGCTCTCCGTAATTTTATCATATGCATTTACATAGAAGGTTATACGTTTATTCAAAATACTTACATATATTTTACTAAATAAATCGACCAGTGATATGCCCCTATAATTGTCAGGTTCATTTAAACTACCCTTTTTATGTACAGGTATTAAAATACAGTGTGTCCAAGCACTAGGGAATTCTCCTGATTGAAATATTCTGTTGAACAATTTTCTCAGATATGGCAAAATGACATCAATTCCATATATAAAATGTTCAGCTATCAAATTACCAGAGGAGGCTTTCCTTGGATTTATATCATGTATGGCATCTTTAATTTCTTCATCAGTTATATCGCTGTTAAATAGAATATCTTCGACACTATCGTATATATTGGTATCATACTCAACTTCTTGTACATAAACACCATCTTCAGAACTAAATACATTTTTAAAATGATTGAACCATTCGTTTATGGAAATATTAGGTTCCGCCACATTTTTATTCGTCAGACGTTTTAATGTTTTCCAAAATAATTTCAGATCATTCACTGATGAGTCCAGACTTTGTAAACTACGTTTGAAATATGCTTTCTTTTTCTCTCTACAGACAGCTCTATACTCATTTCTACATGAAATGTAAACATTTAATTCACGTACATTCTTACTGACTCTGAAGCTTCGTAGTAACTTGTTATATCTGGTTTTTAACTTTGAACATTTTGAATCAAATTATTTCTGTCTGTCCTTATTGATGTAAACATTTTTCTGCTCTCTAAACTTCTCTGTACAATTGATTATTACATTTTCAAAACTTGAAATTATAGCATCTATACTAACTGCTATATCATCGATGTTTGAATCAATAATATCAAATATACCATTTAATACACCCTCTAACACTGATTTATAATCAGCAGCATTTTCACTATTAATATTGAATTTGTTTGTTTTGATTGCATCTGTTTTGACTTTATTTAGACACATTTTAGAAGCTTTGTATACTAAGGCATATTGGTAAATGATCACTGTCAGTCCTAGTTTCAATGTTAAAATTTAATATAGCATCAAATATGCCGCTTGTGCCTATGAAATAATCTACTGTACTACATCCATTTGATCCTAAATATGTATAATCTCCAATATCCTTATCTGTCCCAAGTCTACCATTTACTATCAACAACCTATAACTTTTGCAAAAATCTAGTAAGTCTCTGTCATATGAATTTAGTTTACTGTCTCTGTTAGCTCTAAATGTAGGTATGTTATCATCAATAATATCAAGAAATTGTTGTAATACAGGAATATTGTCATTAGTACTTAAATAGTCATTCTCATTCCCTGTTCTTGCATTTAGATCTCCGCAAATCAAAATTTCTCTGTTAACAAACAAATGCATATTTTCAATGATAGTACCCTCCAGTAAATTAATACCAGATTTGGAACTCTCATAGAAGTTTGAATTTTGTGGCGGAAAGTATAAACATGCAAATATGACATCTT
The DNA here is from genome assembly GCF_021730395.1 of Mercenaria mercenaria. NCBI lineage: Eukaryota > Metazoa > Mollusca > Bivalvia > Venerida > Veneridae > Mercenaria > Mercenaria mercenaria. Next base: position 119,522 of record NW_026463387.1, read on the forward strand.
TATTCATATGAAATAAGGATTTGTCTAGCTTTAAAAATATCCCAAAATTGCAATTATTCATAACTCGTACAACAAATTTGGCAATATTACGCTTAATATAAACTAAAATTCCACCCATATTTCTACCACCTAATACAGATTTCTTTGCTAAACAACTGTAACACATATATTCAGGTAAAACATTTGTTAAACACTCAGTGTCACTTAGCCAAGTTTCCTGTAAGCAAACAATGTCAAATTTCCCTATAAAATTCAAAAAGTCAGTATCATGTAATTTGTCGCATAGGCCATGTATATTCCAAGATATAAAGTTAACATCATGTGAGGGGCCTTGGCCGGCATCCTATTTACTACATGTACTAGTTTCTTGGTTTATCTGGGTGTCTTCTATTATCTCTGTCTCCTCGGTAAAGGGATTAGCCTTATCAAGCCGTCTTACACCTCTCCTAAATGATCGGGATTTAATAACACTATTTTCAGAATCTGTGTTAGATAAAGTACACAAGACACCATTTTTGAAATATCCTCGTTTACCGTGGATCTTTAGTTCCCTTAAATGTTGCAAAGTCGTCAGGTCATTAGCAATACGTATACCTTTAGCCCTCAATGTATCACGAATACCAAATAAACGCAGTTTATCATTTAAGTTTTGGAACTGTACTACAACCATTCTGGACTGATCCGTATCATCATTCGGTGACCCAATACGTTTTGCAAACGATAATTCGATTTTTTTGGCCCCTCAGGTTCGATAACGGCAAATATTTCATTTTTCATTTTTGTTTTTAACATTTCATTTGATTCGTCATTACTTTCTGCTAATCCAAATATTCGCATGTTATTTTTACAGTTTAATTTTTCCAAGCGATCAATCTGTCTTTCTAGTTTATCAATTCTATCACGTGACTGTTCATATTCAAGGCTTAATGACGCTATATCAGAAGTATTCATATCGTTCGTATAGACCAAATTTTCAGTTTTACCTTCCAAGTTTCGCACCTGATCCTCCTTGCTTTCTTTCAAAATGTGTGAACTTCATTTTAATTTCACATACTTCTGTCTTTACTGCGGCCACTGACCCGTGGAGGGACATAACTTCACTCCTTACTTGCTCAATTTGATTACTCATATTTTTATTTGATTCTGCTATCGCGTCTAAAATTTGCTGCGTTTCTGATGGACCAGGATTCATCTCGATGTCTGACGATAATAATAACATCCTCTGGTAAAACGACAAATATACATTTCCAAACAGAAAACCCTGGTGGTAACTGACCGGTGATTTTGTTTTCGTGAACAGACGTATATACCACTTTAAAACAATTTTCGGCTACATTAGCTGTGGCAAATTCATCGTAGATCCAGCTGATACCAAACAGCGTGTATTTAGTACCAATGAGTACTATAAGCAAGACGATGCTGCAAGCAAACGCCCTATAATGCATGTCAGATCCATTACTATAAGGACAATATCTATTCTTTGACTTATAACAATGTTTCTTCAAACATCCACCACAAAAGAGACCAATCCTTGCTCTGTAAATACATATATCGATTCCCATTTTTGCAAAGTTCCTCCTACACCTCCATAGATTTTACAACACTCTTCAACAATAATCCACAATAATCCTCTTTCAGCTATATACAGGTTCATACAGTTATGCAACAATACATAAATGATGACTGATAACTGACCAGATGTGACCAGGTAACAGGTGTATAGGTGTTTACATGTAGTTTATTAGTTTTAAAGTTTATCAATTAATAACTCGCAAATTCAACTTTCAATCCAAAAGTTATAAATACCAATTTATAGTACACATCCTCCGGTATATGTCCATATAAAATTTAATATATTCACTTTATCCAGTATTTTAAAATCAGTCATATCGCAGAGCACAAAAAAAATGCAGCTTTTGTATCACACAGGTACATTACATACATTACATAATTATAAAGATTTACTTGTATACTGGATTGAGCTGAAAGATATGTTTGCTGCATCATTCACTTTCATCCACGACGATTACTTGTTTTCAAACTGTAACAACAGACACATTAGTAAGGAACAGCTCCAATTCCCCGTCCTAGGATGCTAAGAACTAATATATTTAACATTTTATAATGAACAGACCAATTGACTAAATTTATGTTTTGTTACAATTTTGATGTTTTTTATTTTATTGCTGTCATAGTCTTTTAGTTTCACAGTTTGATGTAAATAGTGATATAAAATATGAAATTAATCTGCACATCAGAAAACAAATTTCTACCTTATGCAAAATAGTGATTTAAGGGCGCCTCAGTTCAAATACTGACAAAAGGTTATAAAACATGAAGGTATCTTGTTGATTCGGTGATCTTTAGAAATAGACATATGGTGTAAACAATCTTTCGGTTTGACCACTATACCTATTCTCAAATAACTGGCCAATCGGATTACTGCACACCAATCGAATATTGCACAACGCAAAACGGTTACTTAGTAATAGAACTTTTTGGTGAAAACGAAGACGTTTACGGACATAACTTTTACACGACAATAATGATGACAATAATATTATTTGTTGTACGTTTAATTTGGAAGGTTTATTTATGTTTTTACGGTGCATTAACACAATCAATCAATACCAACCATTATGAGACTATTAATGAAGACTTGTCATTATCGTACACTCCGAAAAAAACGATGTTGTAAAAGTGTGGGGGTGTATACTGGTTTAAGGTTGTCTCTCTGTCTGTCCGTCCGTTCGTAAGTCTGCAAACACAATCTTGTGCGCACCATCTCTTCTCATCCCCTTGACACAATTTAATGAATCTTCACACATGTGATCAGTTACAACAGCAGTTATGCATTGTACATGTCATGTTTTTTTCAGAGAAATATCCTGCAGAGTTATGGGACTTTGATTTTTGTTACTATACTATATGCGTAGAGCCTGCATATCCAAACTTGTACATGGAGTCTATATACATACAGTCCACATATTTATGCAATCGTGCGTGCGTCATATTGCAATGTACAGTGTCAGTGCGTGCGGGGGATGGAGGCGGGGGTGTATATTCATCACCTTAAGTGATAGCTCTAGTCACATAAGAAAAAACTATTTGTGGTATCAAAGCAATAATACTGAAAATAGTAAAATTATTTGCTGTTGAAAAAATCTTGTTTGTCTTTTCCTAATATAAAAATCTATGATATAAACGATATACAGAAACATGGCAGTGTGACTCGATTTGACAAGAACGTATGTAATATGAAACGTCTATGGTATAATATGAAAATAACGGTGACAATGTATCCTTCGTATTTTTATTGAAATGTTTTACTTATTAGTCACTTGTTTGACAACTTGTTTTGCTCGTTACAACAGATATTTTCGCTTTCACTAGCACAAAACTTATGCACGACAATCAAGCAATGTTACATCGACCAATCTGATTGGATATTTACCATACTTAGGAATAGTATTGACTGCACACTTTGCTATGAAATGGTAACAAGCCACAGTGTCACATCCAGATAAGATCTCTGGTAGATCGTGTATTATGTCCTTACTAGCATCAGTCGTCGCATTTATGTCCATAACGGCTCTATTTTGCACAGGTAATCCTTTTATAACCTGAACAGGCACGCTGTGTACCAAGACATGGTAGAGTGCAAACAGAAATGCATTCATATCGGCTATGATAGACCCGCCCTGGTAGTCTCATTCGCAGCAAGACCATTTGTTAAACTAGGATGTTGTCCGCATCTTCATGCGTTGTCCTCATATCCACATTCTAATTCTGACACCTTCCATAAATTCAAGGGAAACTTATCTTCACCTGTGTGGCCCAAGTGTTTTTGGTATACCTGTTTGGAAATGATGTATTCCTTTACAATTCATCACATATGAGAGCTATCAGTTTCTTATTTCTGGTACTGATAGGATAGCTTTCCATTCTGGCAGTTATATCACTGTTGACAGGATTTTGCACTCCGTACTTATTTTGTGCTGAAAGGCAGACACAGGTCTGTCGAATACAAGCTACACACTGATATGGACAGTTTTCTTTCGAGACATTTTCTGAATTCCCTAGTTGTGATCTATGAAGGTCCATTCATTAGCCGATGAATTATGAAAGAGATTTCCGAACCATCAATAGCAACATTTTCTATCAGTCTGAAGGACTGCCTGGCAGAAAACCGCCTGAAATATGTTTAGTCAACCGTAGCTTATAGTTAGCAATTCTAAGTCTCCTCTGTTTAGTATACATAAACGTAGGGGCATATGACAATAAATAAGATAAAACCTTTTTTAAGTCAACGTCTCTAGAATTAGTTTGCAAACCAATTTCCCTAGTTTAGATCTAGATTGGTTCTGTGTGAAATGATCTTGTGACACATATCCCCCCCAAAAATAATGGAAGCGGTCTGCGTTGTTAAGTTGACTCAAATGAGGTTCTTGTTTGTAGAATCGGTGCTACTTAGAATAGCCAAGTCGAGGTCACAATGAAATAAAATCTTACAGACGGAAACTTCCGCCATAAGATATCTGTTCAGATCATGAACGATTTGCTTATTCAAAACGGAGTCGTTATTGATATTAATGCGGTTGATACCAACAAGGACATAATACACAATCTGTGAGCAGCTCACACATTATCTGGATATGCCAATGTGGCATGTTGCCATTCGATAGTAAAGTGCTCAGCCATCAAAGTTTCTAAGTATGGTAAAGTTTCTAAGTATGGTAACGTTTCTAAGTACGGTAACGTTTCTAAGTATGGTAAAGTTTCCATCAAAACAGTTACAGACGATTCAGCAAATCAGACAGATGTTGCTAGAGAATTGACGACATCTGTTACCTCTTGTCATGTAATTAATAGGAAGAACACGATTTCAGAAGCTTATGTTGCAGCCTGGGCCAAAAAGGATGGCAAATTGCTCGCATCTGTCCCAAAGATACACTCCCACCAATGACAGAATCGTAACCGAGTGCGTTTCCAAGCTTGAGAGTGGAGACACGCTGTGGACCCGCATCTGCCAGAACATGACCAAGTCGTTGTCTTCGGTCATTTTGCCTGCAAGGAAATCCTCATAATGATAAATCCTGATAATGTGTTCATTCCCCTTTCCAAAATACAATATCGAAGTAACAGTGTTCTATTGTCGTGCACAGTTTTATGACTTTATGACTTTTGGAAGCGAGGATATTGTTACGAAAACAAAATCGTTTAAACTGTGACTGACTAGTTGAAGTGTAAATGCGTGGGATATCTAGTCATCGATATTTTCATGGCATACTATAGATGTTTTGTTATACATACGTTCTACTATCGGTGTCACCACCATGTATTTTATATATCGTTTAAACAAAATGAATATTATTCAAGTCATTGCATGTTTTACTTGTATTTGAAGTGTATAAGAAATGTATAGATGTGTTTTTAGATAACAGATAAACCGTAAGTACAAAAAGATGTTTCACATTAAAAATGATATACATCATTTTGGTAACGTATAAATGATGTTACTTATTACTAGTATACAGACACTTAAGTTGTCTTGAATTGTGTGTGTTCGTTGAAATAGTTTGATTGTCGAAAATGACTATCAATGACATTGTTATTATTATAAAATCCTATTATCATTTCTCAAACAGTATGTTACATAAATATAAAGCTAATTTTCATCATATGTGGTAACGGAACACTACTATTTTCAAATTGAATAGATAGAAGCCACAAAACATTAATACTCATACATCTCATATTGATTTAATTGTGTTCAAGTCAAATGTACAGAACACAGTGATGCTATAAATAAAATCTTTAACAATATATTGGCCGCCATCTTGTTTCTAGCTAAATGCTTAATGGTGCCATTTCCGCATTAGGAATTATGTATAGGGACCTTTGCACGCGTATGCTGATATATGACATTCCACGATCAGATTAAGATATTTCACTACATGCGCCGGCATAAATCGATTATCTTAAATCTTCATCAAAGAATCATCTATTCATATTTCATGTTCATTTATAAAAGATTTCCAAAATTATGTTTTGTCTACATTACATTCTGTTAACAAATGCACTTCATGATCAAAATGTGTACGTTTCTGTACCAAATTTACCATTACCTAGATTTGTAAAATAAGCATTCAATCAGATTTCAGACAAGATGTCATAGCAGCAAGCTTTTCCAGGTCTATGTCTTGTATCTTGAAGTCAGATTTAATCGATTTATAATGCAAAGATTTATACATATGTTTCTTCTACACTACAATACACTAATCATCATAAACTGTATCAACCACTGCTTTGTAAAATCATAATTTGTATTAACGTATTAACTTTTTTATCTGAGACAACATTTTCTTTTAGATAAAATCAATCCAGGATGTTACTAGAATCAAATTAATATTTAATTTCACGATGTACAGTTATATTTGTTTGAATTCATTATGCACTTGATACATGTTAGAGGTTCACTTGAGGTATACTTAAAATTTGATTTTACGAACCTGACTAACCGTTGAAACTACAATGTTTTAGCAAAGTACAGATTTGATAAATATGTTTTGCACAAGGATTGATAAAAACATACATGTAAGACAAGATGTGTATGTCAGAAATTTGTATTTACTATAATATTATAATTTATATGCCACTTCATTAGAAATGACTGTTAGTAAGATTACTATTACCTCCCTTTTGCTCTGCCTTGACGGCGCAACAATTTAAAGTGAACTCACTTTAAGCGGTTTTAAAAATTGAGTTTTGGTTAAGATTCTTTACATATTCACATATTTGTTGTACAAGTCAAAGATGAGCCTGGAGTATATTTTCTTTTGTCTCGGTGATATTCTGTAGAATTCCGTTATGTGGAACCTTTATATTGTAGGTATGATGCATAATTCAGCAGTTGACCATTTCATACATGTACATGCATACTTATATTATTAACTGTTTGACATGTTAGCTATTTCTCTATCTTAGTAAATACACAATATGTTACATCTAATCTAACCCTTAGTGTTGTATGTGGAGGGAACTGGGTAAAACGTTTTTATTTATGTATTCTTCTTGAAGAAAGCTATGTTATATGATAATTAGAAATGATGATTACTTTTAATGCGAAGATTGATTTCATTTTACGAAATCTATGAAAAATATACATAATTAGAAATTTACGTTATATTTATCTGTATAGTAAAGGTGAAAATGTGCAACATTACGGAAATCTGTTAGGGGTTTGATAGTTTCTAGTACGATAAGTAACGCGGTACAGAGCCACAAGAGAACATTAAAAAACTAATGCGGTATTTATCCTACCACTATGCATTTATCAGGCCGATATCTGCCTGCCGTGTAAACTTGAGGTTTATTCAGTCAATGCAGGTTTATACCGTCAATGCAACCGACGGACTACTTTTTCAAGTATATGTGCTATAGGCAATGTAAACTGGGCCAAGAGTTCGAAGCTCAAACATTTCATCATTTTATGAGGACAGCCACGGTAAAAAATAAAAAAAATGGTTCACTCTGTCCTTGTAAACGTCCATACGGAATGGTACAGTGACGGTTTTTAAAGTCTGTGTGAATCGACCTTGACTTTGTTTATCTGGCGTTCACTCATTTTTAGTTAGAAATTTACACAAATAACCAGATTTAAGCAGTCGTTTATTGTAATTATTGGATCTAAACTATTCATGGTGGAAGGAATTTCATTATTTCACATTGTCTTGTACGGAAATGGAGTAAATTTAAGACTGCGGGCATTTGAATTCATCTCAAGCGTGGTTTTCGGCTGTATTTTATCCGAGTCAAAACCATTCTGCTTGTTTTGTACGCGAATGCCCTGTTAGCACCGATGATTTATAATACACAGAACATCAGAAGGTAAAGCATGAGGCATGAAATAATGTTTTATTGTAAGGAATCGTGTGTAACTGGATCAAGCAGACAAGGGGGTTGAACAGGCTGGTCACACTTCCCGATCAGGCTATATAGCTCGATCGAGCTATTATAGCCCGTTCGGGCTTAGATTTAATGAATAGAAGTGTAAAATATTCGCCTGATCCTATAGTTAAAATTATTTGCGGATTCTCAAAGTCTGCCGATAGTTTCAGTTTGATGGCCCGTATCAATATATGATAACATATTTATACAAAGTTAGCTTGCAGCATCCGCAGCTCTAACTAAAAACTTACGGTGTAACTCATAGAACACTTTCAAAATGACGAAATCTAAGAAAATACTGCACCGATCTCATTAAAACTTGCAACACGCAGCCATCTTGGTTCGTGGATCACACTAAGATGCAAACGAATATACAGAAATGTCAATATCGCCAGCATCCTATTGTTTTCAATAATTAATACAGACAGTGCGAAAATTATTAATCCGTTATTATTTTTTTGTTTCCGCTTTTATAGTGTTGTTATGTATTTTGTTTCTTTACGCCTATGACGTATTTCAGACTAACCCGACTAGTATAGGTTTTTTACAATGCAGTATATACGATTGTTTTTGATGATTTTCTCATGTTCTGAACATTCTGAACTGAAGTATACTGTTTAAATTAACATTAGACACTCATTATAAAGTGAACATAAAATCGACACTATAGAGAGATTTACAGCCAACATGTCAATAAGTTACCAATTAATCTTCTTTACGTTGTTTCTCATTATTATTGTCCATCTTATGACTCCTCAGAGTCACTGCTGTCGTATTCATCACTGTTGTCTGTAAGAAAATGAATAAAACATTATTGTTTTTCATAATAAGGTTGAAAAAAAGCATCTTAGTTGGAACTGATGTAAAAAATGACTTATTGTACATATTGACTAAACATGGTAAGATCTTGAAAGGACAAGAGAGCAGTGCTACACAGCAAACATATTGAAAACAATATTTTAGAGAATATATTCTAAAAGAAAAAAAGACACTGACAGAATGAAAAATGTGAAAGAATATGTAAGTTTGTATGATTTACCACTCTCAAATTGTTTGGCATTAGAGGCGTCTTCAACTGCTACAACTACCTCTCTATAGAATTGCAGAATTGCGTCCTTTGTTCCAACTTGTATGAAATACAAAAACCATACTTTAAAAAAAGAAAAAAAAAAAAATGTTTATTTAATAAGTTTTAATTCCATTGTTTTTAATCGCATTTTACTATTTTATAAAGTCAGCTAAATAATCTCACATTATAATTTTTAAAAATATGCTTACAGTTGAAGACTATGAGTAAATTAACAGTGATATAGAGTCATTTAAGCATTGAAAATGCGATCATGATAACATAGAGACTTAACAATAGTCGTTTTGTTGATAAAAGTATGCATATTTGGGCTAACTGTATTGAAAGGAAATGCAAGTATTTGACCAAAAAAATATTAGGGGGTCGTACTGAATGATGAAGAAGTACAGGCAATCATGCAGGTATTTGTATCCTAATCACACCTGTAATATGTTGTCAAAACAAAAAAGCCACAGACATAAAGAAAAAAGATAATCATATTTGGTTAACCTTTGATTTTTTCCCATTGTCTTTCTAGTACAACATATTCCAATTCATTTCCCATCCTTCTTATATCATCTATAAGCTCTTTTATAATAATGTTTATGTCCGCTTTAGTTTTTTTTTCGTATGTCATGGAAGTTTTCTCTGTCATTCAATGTTATAAATACTGGTGTCAATTTGATAGTTTTCCCTGGTGCAATACCCTTGCCAATTGAGTCTATATAAAATTTGAAATTTTCATTACACTGTTTCTCATACGTCAACAATTCCCGGTCTAAAATCGTTCCATTTAAAGATGTATTAGTGCTGAAATGCAAACACCTTCTGTTATGTTTATAATAATTAATGCATGTTTTATCATTATTTACGCTGTATTAAATGCTAATGTATAAATATAAATTTTCAATTAGTATATTCCATTTGCAAGCATTGGAGTCATTATTATAATACATTCTTTTCATTATTTTCAGTAAATTAATATACAAACTTGTTATTGGGATCTTCATTCAGAAGGTATTTAGACTGCCTTAATTTCAGTCTCCAGTGGAAAACTTCACTTGATAGATCTCGTTGGTATAACGTTGGAACATTTTTCTTTATTCCAAGCTCATGGTATAAATTATCTTTGATCTACAATTATTTTTTTTTTATAGAATTCATTATTTAGCATATCTGTAATCATTTTAGAAATTGCTTAATCATTAACATTTTCGTTTTCTTCATTTGTTCTAAATTAGTTATTTCAGACTGTAAAAATGAGCGACACAATCTTATTATTTCTCAAGATAATTTAATGCTATTGTAATCCATATAAATGCAGTACAGGAAGTTATTAATTTGATTTTGTTTCAATTTATATATACATGTATATGTTTTATATATAATATATATATTAAGATAAAATATGAATTATAAGTTATATTTGTTTTTTATCCATATGAACATCATAATTAAAGCTCATTTAACAGTTCAGTCTGGTTTGCCATTTTACTTGCCTGCTCCCTTCTATCTATATTTCGGCACACTTGTTTCCAATGTCTTTCTGTAGGAATGCCTGGCGGTAACCATCGTTTGGTTTTACCGTTTACCGCCTGTAATACAAATTCTCCTCCTTCCCCTTTACTATGGTTCCCAGAACAGGAGAATGATTCTGTCACTTTTAGAAAGGATTTTACACTATCTAGAGCTAAAACTCGAGTTTTCAAATCACAAAAAGTAAGAAATTGATAGGTCGTCATATTCATGCCAAAGTAAAGTTTCATCATTTTATTTCTTCCACAGTTTATGAAATCAAAATTTCCTCGCCGAACACCACACCGAAATATAAATAGCGCTAGAACGTTGTTAAAAACGACGTCGCACATAAATCTGTAGTTTGTATTTGATTGACCTATATATCTATAAAATTCAGTCACACTTGGTTGTTTGGCGGTTACTGCACAGTGTAAAATGAATGTTCTAATCAATTCATCCATAGTACCAAATAAAAAAAATCATAAGCAGCTCCCAAGATTTATGGTGGGAAGAACAGTTTTTGGCTGACAAAAGAGCCCTTGGAGTTCGAAAACCGTTAAGTTTGGCCAGGTCCTCCAAGACGACATCCCATAACAACTTAAAGATAGACCTTGTGGCATTCATCTCTATGTGGCCATTTCCTGGTACCAGCAACACATTATCAAAATCATTTGTTTTAGAAAAAAGCTTCTGTCCAAGAGTGTATGGTAACCCATCAACCCCTACAACTGTCTATTTTTTATCATTCCCGACATCAGACTGCTGTTGTATGTGCTTCAACAGATAAATCAATACATTTTTTATGTTTTGTAAGTCTTGTTTAGTACAATAGTAAAATTTAATGAAATAGTGTGTAAATTGAAAAAAAAAATGGTTATTTCACGGTTTGTATTTGCTTCTTCCAAATTTGAAAAATATAAAAATTTCTAATCTTTATACACAAATCAATATATATCACATGTTAAATACAATATCTCACCGTTAGAACTTTCTTAACAGATTCGTAGGAACATGGGTTTGTCATGCAAGGCTCTCCAACAGTTACCACAGGTGGCACAAGTGGATGTTCGCTTTTAACCCAGTTGTATGGATCAGACGGTGAACGATCTAGATTAGGTTCCGACAACTCTTTACAAAATCATAAAAATAAATCAGTTATGGACGGATATGACATAATATTTAATGCTTAATGTAGTTATGCACGTTTGATAAACCGGAAGTGATGGTGTAACGTCATTTACTCAGGAAACCTATAATAAAACATGGAATCGGCGTACGAAAAATGAAATAATTTTGTAAATTTATCTCAGTCCGGAAGTAAATTAATAGCAATGGCACTAGTTATTAATATTTATCATAAGTTAAAAACATGACAATAAAACATGCAATACCTTAAATGATTCATATAAAATTAGCTTTAAATGTTCAATGTATTTTCTGATGTTTTTAAAAATTCTAGGTTTAATCAAAATCTTCACTGCAGGCAATGTTTCGATCCAAACGTCCATAAATACCTTAAATGCATTTACATTAATCACCTTATACTCAGTCACACATACGGCGCGGATAAGTACGTGTAGCCGTGTATAGAAACGTAGTAATTCGTATCTATCCGTACTACTTTAAGGTACGGTTCAGGTACGGATCGATACGGATTACTACGTTTCTATCCTTGGCAAGACATAGCTATCCGTGCCGTATGTGTGACTGGGGTATTACTCCAATAATACTATAAAACATTTATGTTTTATGCTGTATGATAGATATTTAAATATATAAAAAGATCCTTTGGAAACAAAATATGCAACCAAGCAGAACAATAGTAGATTTGGCTTGACTGAGTTTGTTCATGAGAGTTAATGAAATGTGCAATATGTCTTATGCACGTATCACTGGCTAAAGCGGAACTCTATTACACATCTGTTGAATGAAATTAAAGATCCCAAAGGAGAAGAAAAAGTTGTTGTATAATAAAAATGGAATGTTTTTAATTACATAAATTTATCTCAAATATATTTTATAAAATTATTATATATTCACCTGCTATTTTGCGATCCACGTCATCTATTAACTGTCCATGGGTTAACGTTTGCTCTGTCTGTACTTGCTTTATTCTATTAGCTACGAACTGGTCCCTTATTTTATTGACAACTTTGTCAGATTCGCTGACATACTTTTCTATCAGTGGAATGACCTGACTATTGTCAGTTACATTACGTAGCCAAAATTCAGGACTTAGTTCCTGAACCTTCTGTAAGTTAGTGACAATTTGGGGCTTTATATGTACCAGTGTTGTAATGGCTGTGGTTTTGTGGTTGTACGTGATTCGCCAGTTTCTCGCTACAACCTGATTGTTGTCAAAGTATGTTACTATATCATCAGTTGCTGGTAACTCCATTGGAACGGAGGACAAATCATTCAGCCATGACTTCAGGCAGTTATAACTGCCTGCTGGGGAACAAGTGTTACTTATTTTAGCTAAAGTGCTGCTTCCACTGATGTAGTATGACACTAGATTTTTATAGAATTGTACAGGCGTAACCAGATTTAACTTTCTTGCTTTATATATACTATCAACACAACCAGCCAAGCACTGTGCTTTTTTCTTATTTTGTAAATTGTCCATGTCAGACGCGCTTTGAAGAAATTTGACTAAAAAATCATTTCTACTTTCCAACCAGTTAATAGTTTTGAAATCCTCAACAAAACCTTCATTTTTGTATGCTTGTGAAATGTTTTGTGCATCTTGTAAAATTTCACTAGATATACTTTTTCCTATTGCCTGTGCTACTTTTACCATATCTGGCTTTGAAATTTCACCGTTGTTAATTTGCTTTATAAAAGTCTCACACAAGTCTAACTTAGCTTTTTTAGGGTTGTTTTCATTAATGAGTTTTTCAGAGTGGCATTTACATGCTTCACATATTGCTATAGCATGTACTGGTATAAGACCTTCTTCTTTAAGGTACTTAATTGTTCCAACCTTAATCTTATTACTCGAAAATCTAATCACCTTTGTCTGTGTCCCATTAGAAAAAGTATCATGTTCTAAACAAGAACAGGATGGAGTTTTCTGCAACATAATAAAAAAGATTACTCTAGACGGACGAAAAATATATATGACATTTTCTAAACGCTTTTAAATTTATTTTATAAATAAAATATATGATTTTTAGGAAATATGCTGTTATTCAAACGTATTTTCATACTAATGTATATTTCAAAAATATGTAAAATGACATCAAGAATAATTTATTAATACGAAGAAAATGATTTTATTTTTGCAGAAAGTTATAAAGAAGGAACACATTATATCCATTTATTGTAGTATTTATTTGAAATGTCAAAACATGTTTCTTCCTTTCATGTTAATTTTAAATAGGTGTGAACAAAATATAATGAAAGCCGGGAACATGTTTCGACAGGTCAAATAAATAGTACTGTATAATTGTTAATAATATTAAGCAAGTGGTGTGACAACAAGAGCTTTATGGTGTCAGCAAGGTCGTTTATTCAACACCTTTGTGATTTGAATGAATATTAAAGTTGATAAAGGGGAATTTTATAGATTTTTTCTTAAAAATAAGCAGGGTTATGGAACCTGTGCAGTGCATATCAGCTCATGACAATGGACAATTGTGTGAAGTTTCAATCCATTCCCATTACTGCATGAGTTTTGAGATATTACCTTACATGCATAAACTTAACCAAAAATGCATTTGTAAATAGGAGGTAATATTTTGTTGAAATGCAAAGTATTGAAAAAGTATGCATTGCATGCCACATCATGAAAGTGAACAAGTGTGCGAATTTTCAATCAATTCCAAAAGTAGTTACTGACATACCAGATTGAATATGAAAACTTAACCAAATGAGAACGCCGATGCAGGGGTGAGTCCAATAGCTCTACCTATTCTGTAAATAGTCGAGCTAAAAACGATATTGAAAAAGGGGCCCTTAAATACAGAACAACAGAAAATAGAGGAAGGTAAGTCAAACACAATTTCCTTCCTATGAATAATACATAATGCATATAAGTTTCAAATTGAGAATACATCGTTAAATGGTAAAGGGAAACTTACTCTGGCTAAACTAGAAGCCATATCTGTATAATTTAGTAATACCTCTTCACACAACTAGATATACGTCTTCTTTGGATGTCTTTTTCTCGATGATAAACGCACGGGTTACCTACAACTAATGCTGGTTCATTAAAAAAGAAGAAAACACGCTTTTCACGATTATATCGTTTATTTCACTATAGATATATCTATATATAGACAAGTACACATGTATCCAGTATTATAAATAGTCAAGTAATTGATATGTAGATATGTAGATATAGAGAGAGATATATATTTATATATTCAAGTCCGCTGATTGTGTGATTTTCAGAGCAACATGATCATATTGCTTCTTTTCACAACTGTCACAGTTTTAACACCGAGTGCAAAATAAATAACAGATTGATACTTTTCGTACTGTCTGTACTAATTATGAAAAACAATAGGATGCTGGCGATATTAACATTTCTGTACATTCGTTTGTATCTTAGTGTGACCCAAGAACCAAGATGGCGGCGTGTTGCAAGTTTTAATGAGATCGGTGCAGTATTTTCTTAGATTTCGTCATTTTGATAGTGTTCTATGAGTTACATAGTAAGTTTTTAGTTAGAGCTGCGGATGCTGCAAGCTAACTTTGTATAAATATGTTATCATATATTGATACGAGCCATCAAACTGAAACTATCGGCAGACTTTGAGAATCCGCAAATAATTTTAACTATAGGATCAGGCAAATATTTTACATTTCTATTCATTAAATCTAAGCCCGAACGGGCTATAATAGCTCGATCGAGCTATATAGCCCGATCGGGAAGTGTGACCAGCCTGTTGAAGGGCGTAGGAATTCACAAGTGAGTGAAATTCTGGATTATTTTTGTAGAGAAAAACATTTTGAAAGTAAATATGTGTTTTATCCTACCACTATGCATTTATCAGGCCGATATCTGCCTGCCGTGTAAACTTGAGGTTTATTCAGTCAATGCAGGTTTATACCGTCAATGCAACTGACGGACTACTTTTTCAAGTATATGTGCTGTAGGCAATGTAAACTGGGCCAAGAGTTCGAAGTTCGAACATTTCATCATTTTACGAGGACAGCCACGGTAAAAAAATAAAAAATTGGTTCACTCTGTCCTTGTAAACCTCCATACGGAATGGTACGGTTACGGTTTTTAAAGTCTGTGTTAATCGACCTTGACTTTGTTTATCTGGCGTTCACTCATTTTTAGGTAGAAATTTACACAAATAACCAGATTTAAGCAGTCGTTTATTGTAATTATTGGATCTAAACTATTCATGGTGGAAGGAATTTCATTATCTCACATCGTCTTGTACGGAAATGGAGTAAATTTAAGACTACGGGCATTTGAATTCATCTCAAACGTGGTTTTCGGCTGTATTTTATCCGAGTCAAAACCATTCTGCTTGTTTTGTACGCGAATGCCCTGTTAGCACCGATGATTTATAATACACAGAACTTCAGAAGGCAAAGTATGAGGCATGAAATAATGTTTTATTGTAAGGAATCGTGTGTAACTGGATCAAGCAGACAAGGGTTGAAGGGCGTAGGAATTCATAAGTGAGTGAAATTCTGGATTATTTTTGTAGAGAAAAACATTTTGAAAGTAAATATATGTTATACACAGATTGTATTGACTGCAGGATAAATAGAATATTAGGTTACTGTCTTTCTTAACTTAAGTTTATCCACCTCGTCTCCGAAAGATTTATCCCCTCGGCAAGCCTCGGGTGGATAAACCTTTCTCCAGCTCGGTGGATAAACTTAAGTTAAGAAAGACAGTAACCTAATATTCTCTTTATAGTGGAAGTAAAAAAAAAGTTGTAAATTTCCAACACCTTATCTGTTTGTCAATTTACGTGTATACGCATACACTTTTCTCCAATTTCAATAGTATGAAAACATGAAAGTAGTAAACGGAATTTTTCCTCATACTTATCAAAAAAAAATAACAAAAATAAACAAGTTTGATTTTTGTAAACGTGTATGTTTGTACGTTGCTTGCAAAACATGAGCGCAGGTGATATATTCAAATACTAGCATACTAGTCAGGTTATTATCTGGTTACCAACCTTCGCTCGTTAGCTTTTCAGGCTGTAACGCTCAATACTAACCCTTTAAAATCACAGAGATCATGCGGCAAATAATAAAATGTTATCAGCTGGTTGTGGTGTACCTGTTGTTGTCACAGTTTCCAGAAATGGCGAGAAGGTACATGTACATCCAATCCGTATATCAACTTTTAATTAATCTAGAGATTCAGGTCCATATGCCTCTCCATTTGATATGAAATCAAAACAGAGATCTCTTATTTCATACTTCGTTAGTAGTAAGTTCTTACTTCTAGGTTAAGAGCCAAACACTTAGGTTGTTCTATAACAAATACCTGGTACATTTATTTTTTTTAAAACCATTTTTCTACAGAAGACATAATTGTTATCGAAAATCAACTTTTGAAGGTATTTGGTTTCAAACTGGTCAAATTTTAGAAAATTGCAAAACTCAAAAATTGCGTAATATGCGCAGTATGTATAACTTTACGAAACTTGCATGATATGAATATTATACTCCATCTATAAGCTTGTTTGACTGATTTTCCTTCACAATGGGTTATGATTAAATATTTCCTTTTATCATCGTCTTTGACATTGTCTTAGATGTATGCGAGTTACGTTGTGTGGTACCTATTATACGGTACAGGAAACTACCTTATTGTATACTAAGAATAAATTCATTTTACAAGTCAATACACCAAAATGACATCAATCACATATATCTGAAATATGTTTACATTACTTTATACATGTTTATATATGTATAGAAGATTGTCAGCCTTGTTCCCGGATATTTATGTTTCTGAAGATATTCTGTAAATACTAAATTTTGTCACGCATACTGTATATTTTCTGCAAGTGAAAATAACCATAGTTTTATAGATTTTATTGCAATATTTTATGCTTTCTACTTTTGTTATATACTTATATATCCAGGAAAACTGTGTAATGTGAACTGGTCATTCAGTTTATCAGTAAAGTATCATATTCACACACTCTACAAATTTGTTTTAATTATGACTCCTAAACATAATATATCGATTTCCATATATTAAGTATTTAAAGAATTCCTATAGTGTTTTTATTTCATAGATTTTTTTTTTTCAAATTCAGATATCTGATAGGACATTTTGTGCTGAAAACAATACAAGTAAATATAATGGGTCGCCAGGGTTATTTTTGTTAAAAATTGTTTTGAATGCACCTATGTTGCTGAAACGTCACGTTATACTGACACCGGGCTGACCAGTCCTAGCACTATCCTCTTAATGCTGAGCGCCAAGCGAGGAAGCTACTAGTACCATTTTTACGTCTTTGGTATGACGCGACCGAGGATCGAAAGCCGTAAAAAATGGTACTAGTGGTCACCAGGCTAGTATGGTAAGACCGCTTGAATTCAACACCTGTTCAGACGAAAAAATGTCATTCATTCCGTTCTGTTTATGTGACCTTTTTCTTTTTATGTGACTGTTAGAACAATAGAGAGAACAATGGGGGTGTCACATAAATACCGTTTTGTTAGAACGTACGTCTGTCCGTCCGTCTGTCCGTAGACACAATCTTGTGCGCACCAACTCTCCTCATCCCCTTGACACAATTTAATGAAACTTAACACAAGTGTTCAGTAACAACTGTAGTTGTGCATGGTGCATGTTAGTTTCTTTCAGAAAAAAAGATTGCAGAGTTACGGGACTTTGATTTTTGTTACTCTACTATATACATACAGTCTGCATAATATGCAATCTTGTGTGCACCAACTCTCCTCATCCCCTTGACACAATTTAATGTAACTTCACAAAAGTGATCAGTAACAACAGTAGTTGTGCATGATGCATGTAAGGTTCTTTCAGAAAAATTTTGCAGAGTTATAGGACTTTGTTTTTTGCATGATGCACGTTAGGTTCTTTCAGAAAACAAATTTGCAGAGTTACGGGACTTTGATTTTTGTTACTATACTATATACATACAGTCTACATATGCAATCTTGTGCGCGCATAATCTCCTGAACCCATGCACACAATTAAATGAAACTTAACACAAGTGATCAGTAGTAACCCTAGTTGTGCACGGTGCATGTTAGGTTATTTCAGAAAAAAATCTGCACAGTTATGGGACTTTGTTTTTTGTTAATATACTATAAACATACAGTCTGCATATGCAATCTTGTGCGCGCCTAATCTCCCGAACCCTTGCACACAATTAAATGAAACTTCACACAAGTGATCAGTACTAACCCTACTTGTGCATGGTGCATGTTACGTTCTTTTAGATAAATATTCTGCAGAGTTATGGGACTTTGTTTTTTGTTACTATACTATATATTACATAGTCTTTATACTTACAGTCCACATAATTATGCAGTCTTCTGTGCGTCAAATTGCAATGTACTGTGTCAGTCCGTGCGGGGTGGGTGTGTGGGGGGGGGGGGGTGTACATTCATCACCTTCAGTGATAGCGTTATAGGTCTAGTTGAATGTTAAATTACGCAGTGTTGTTGCATACGTTTTGACGCCGTTGTTATGGCGTCGTGCTCTGCATGACGTCATCAACGTTATCAATTGTAAACGTTATACCCCTGAAGAAGGCATTGAAAGCCAAAAGTAGTTGGAAATAAATTTGATAACAGTTTGAAGTTGTTCTTCCTTTTTCTATTATAATGTATATATAGTCAAACATATGCAAAGGATTACCCTTTGATGAAGGCCACATGCCTGCCTGTATAAGACCGGTTTTTCCCTGTAAACCGAGCTGTCCCGAGGGTCAGGAAAATAGCTGTCTTACACAGGCAGACATGTTGGATCATTTTTCTTGCCTATCGCGTTCAAAATAGATTGTGATGACGAAAAGATTTGGGTATTTCCAGGCATTAATTTTATAGTTTATGACGTCATAATAGTGCTGCAGTACTATGTGACGTCATCTGACGCTATTTTAGACAAGGTTTTTCCCTAGGGAAAGACAGGAATATCTATCCCTGGCGCATGCTCGGACAAATGTATACTTTCCCCGCTAGGTAAGCAAGAATGTTTTATCTTCTCGTTTAACCATATATGCTTAGATTTAATATTGCATAGAGATTACTTGTCAAACAAGTACAGACAACGTTCTTAATTTCCAGAAGGTGGTCTTTGCAGACAGATTTGACTTTGAAATCATATTAGGAACTTAGCTTATAAATTTATGCGTATTAAAAATCGGATGGTAAATTATTGATATATTTTGTCCAGTACTAAATATCATAGTACGAGTATATGAATAATGATAATAATGATAAAATTTTTATTTAATGAACGTAACATACAAAGTGTACATAACATGAAATGAAACGTAAACTTATTTTTAGTATCGCCTTCAGTTCAAAACAACAACAATACACATGTATACAAACATTTACAATTTCACAAAATCATATTTAAAAAATATATCAATGATCAATGTATTAAATACGAGTAAAAGCTTCCCGTTCATCCTTCCGACAGACACTGGCATAATTGTAAGAATATTAAAGAGAATTAATAAACAACAGCAAAAATAAAATAATAATAAAATAACTGACATCATTATATGTAAAACTGGAATAATATAATTATTTTAAGCACTGGGCTGTAACATGAACAAATGTCGTTTGAAATTACTTTTGAATGTTTGTAATGTAGTCGAGTCCTTAATTTCAGTAGGTATTTTATTCTAGATGTTAACGCTGAAGTACGAGAACGAATCTTTAAGATAATTTGTGTAATACGCAAAACAAGATCTTTGTGGGATGTTGATCGTAGATAATGCAATTTATTATTTAAGACACTTAATATTTCAGTCATGTAGATAGGTACATGTAATGAGCACATATAGTGTAAATTTAGTCTTAAAAACAATATCAAAATTTAACTTGATTAATACATAATATGGAATTCGATAAAAAACCTAGCACAGTTTATTAATTTATAGGAAGAAATACATTTATTCATATTACAATTAAAACGATGCTGAAAATAGAATATAGATGAAGAAACCCCCTTTTCGCTGCCGAACACCCTATTACGTTATATACACTGTATTTGCCATGGAACTTTCCTGGAAATCACGTTAGTTATGACAGAATAGTATAAAGGCTTTATTTTTACCAGGTCACGTAGGTGATATGGGCTTTCCTGTGTAAAGTATTCTAAAAATAGAACAGCACACACTGATGGAAAACATTCTTTTGATATGACTGGTTGCTCTGGGATAAATTCATGTGACGTCATTTTTATTGACTATAGGTTGGAATGTCTGGAAATCCCAAGTCTTGTAGGCAAATACGCTGACGTAGGAATGGGACGGGTATATCCTTCTTGTATGCAGCGAACGGGTTACACATCTTAATTAAGTCGATCAATATTCGAAATATATTAATTCAGATATAATTTGCCAATATGCATCACATTTTTCTTATATAATTTTGGTATAATTGTTCTAACGTATTTAATTTCCATCAGGAAACTGTTGAGACCCTTGTACATGTTTAACTTGCTACAAATAACTGAATTACGTAAATGAAAAAAAATTGTTTAATCTAACTGCAAGTTTACAAATCAATACTCAATTCATGTAGTACTTGACGATATGAGCTAGAACATATACATATTAAAATATGTAAAGCATATAAATAAACATGAACATGTCTCGTTATGTACAAAGGAGGGAGATACGTTTATAATATTAGTAAACATACATTCATAAACTACAATGTGTGTATATTTGTATCATTTACCTATACTAGTATCGTTTTCCCTCTTTCTTTAAAAATGCCAGTTTGTGTGTCACATGTTTTGTTTTTTTATTTGATAAACAGCTGCATTAATTTATCAATATCCTTTTTTTGAATTAAGTTGCATAACACGACGATTTTTGAAGTAGGATGACACCACAGCGACAAAAAGTTAATGTTTAGAACGAAATATTCATACAATAGTCTTGCAATAAAATGTATTATATACATAGTAATGAAATACTGAAAAAATATTGATGAAATACAATTCATATTTTCATGTATTTATTTTTCACTGCAGTGAAATATATATTTTCTATATTTTCGCAGCGGTAAAACATATTTTCTATATTTTCACTGGGTTTTCGTAACTAATTTTGTATCATTGGGTAGTGAATTTAGTACCATTTGAAATAGTGTATATAGATACTGGAGCAAACAATTTCAAGTCAAATACAGAATTTACAATGATTCAAGGGGACATTATTTCGGAGACCAAAAACCAGAAAAGAAAACCGCAATAATATGTTGAACTCGTACAGCTACACTTCTATATTCAATAACTTCGCGAATGCTGTTTATGTAACGTTACACCACTCGTGAAATATTTATTTTCATACCATTTGAAGAACATGAAAACCATATTCATGCAAAAAAAAAAAACACTTGAATATCCATCCTCTATGTATTTGAATCTGTTCTCTTTGCCTTTTTTATTGTAATATTAAGCGATTAGCACGTTCTTTTAAAGCATTCCACAATTGTATTACTTGATTGCTGATTAATAAAGGCTTCACAAACATAGTGTATCTTTATCAGACTTTGTGACTTTCGAACTTATCATTTCAGCAGCATATGGATTCCATCTACATACATTTTCTTATTTCGTACTGAAATTGTTACACGGAGCCGGTTGATGGACTTCCAGTTCAGATCATTTGAATATAGGACAACCCAGTATTTGGAACTGTATACCAGGAGTAGTACTTAAGGTATTTCTGCATGTTTGATAAACCGGAAGCGATGGCGTAACGTCATTTATCCGGAAAACGTTGAATAAAGCCTGGATTCGGCGTACGGAAATGAAAATCATTTTACGAGTTAATCGCAACCTGTGAGTACAATGGCATTGTTGCTATATTTCTAAAGCCAAAATATGGTATTGAAACATATGGATCGTTAATAATTTAAAATGATGTTTTAAAACTAGCGTGAAATGCCCAGTTCACTTTAATAATGGTCAAATATTCAAAAAATAATCACACGGACCTATAAATTTTATTTTATCAAATTATAGGCCATGTTTTATTCACAACTGTGAGAAGTTTCAAAATCTACATTGAAGAAAAATTTCAATTCGCGAAAACTTTATGATAGTTATGATTTTCCCATAGCACCACAGTCACCACAAAACAAAGACAGTCAAACAAATCAGAAAAAACGCGCAAATATGGCATCAGGGTCGCAGACTGTGGTTGGAAGTACTCTAAATGGACAGATGCAGCAAACTGGTATGAGCTATAATTATAATCAGGCAGGTCAGTGTTTTACACCTGTGCAGATTTTGAATACAATGTTTTCTTCACCTGTTTTTCATACACCTGTCGGAAATCAGGGGTCACCAAATATGGCATAGCCTTACTTTCCGCAAACGGTAAATACAAACAGTGATCAGCTCTCAGTGATTATTCAACGTTTAGAGAATATTGACAGTAAGCTGTCCCAGTTAGACACTATACAAAATACCGTTAACAAAATAACAGGCCGTCCTGACAAAATAGATCAAAGGGTGATCAAAATGGAGACGAAAATACAGGACATTGAAAAAAGCAGAGAATTTGATTCTAAAAGTTTGGAAGAAATTAAATCAAAACAAAAAGAAATTGCTTTAACGCAGAAAAAAAGAACGACAGGACATTAATTCTATGAAAACAAAAGTGCAAGAATTTCAGAACGATCAGGTCGTAAATAGCTTAAAAAGGAAGGTAATAGACTTGAAAAGTCGAAGTATGAGGGATAATTTATTATTCTTTGGAATATCAGAAGAAAGAGAAGATAAAGTTTTAGATTTGATAGAAACCAAGCTTGAAATAGACAATGCAAAACAAGACATCAAAATACATCGCGCACATAGAATCGGAAAATACGATCCGCGGAAAACACGTCCGATCGTAGCAAAAATCGTGTTTTACCCCGATCGGGAAAAAGTGCGGCTTAATGCCAACACACTTTCAAGGCCCGATGGAATAAGTCAACAGTAAACCGCTGAAATCATGGAAACCAGGAAGAGACTCGTTCCAATTATGCTAAAAGCTAGGAACCAACACAAGGAGGCATACCTGGTGGGAGATAAACTCTACATTGACGGACAGTTGTACCGGGATACAGAACCACGAAGCGCAGCCACCGGAAGTCATTAGGACGGGAGCGGGAGTGTCGTAAAATGTTTGACTTGGAATGTTGAAGGTCTTTCGAAACAAAAAGCAGAAAATTGTGATTTTGCTGATTTTATAAGTGGATATGATTTAATTTTTCTGAGTGAAACATGGACAAATAAAAATTCGAAAGTTAATTTAAACGGATATAAACTTTTCCATTCATATCGTAGGTTCCAAAACAGGCGCGCGAAAAGGAACAGTGGTGGTATTTTAGTATAATATTAGAAATACACTCACAAAAGGTGTTAAGATGGTAAAAAATGATACAGATTGTATCATGTGGTTGAAGTTAGACGGGCACTATTTTCAGACAGTAGAAGATATTTATCTGTGTTTTACTTACATTGCTCCAGAAAATTAACCTATCTATGACATATACAATATTGACATATTTAATGAACTGGAAACAGATATAAATTATTTCCACAATAAAGGTATTGTATACTGCTTTGGAGATCTGAATTCTAGAACAGCCGTAAAACCTGACTATGTTAAATATGATGATCATTTGTTGGGTCATGAAAATTTTGACGTTGATATTCCTCTCCCAAGGACATCGTGTGATCGCGGAACGAACCGTTTTGGCGATAACTTGTTAGATTTATGTAAATCCGTCGGTTTAAGAATATGCAATGGTCGCTTAGGCACGAACAAAAACGTTGGAAAGTCAACCTGTTTCACACATAACGGCGAAAGCGTGGTGGATTATTTATTAACCAAGTCGTATAATTTTGACAACATCGCGAATTTCAACGTACACGAGTTCAGTGTTCATTCAAACCATGCACCGGTAACGTTCGATTTGAAAATTATGACTTTACCGCGAAGTAATATCCAGCAAGAACGCTTTACGCATAAATGGAGCGCAGAGTACAAGACGCAGTTTATGAATGATGTTGCGCGTGACGCGGATTCTTTGTGCGATGATCTTTTAAAATGTAAACAAGATAATCACGACCCTGACCAAATGGTCTCCATATTCACAAAGTTTTTAAATGTTAGAGGTAACCTATATTTTGAGAAACAAACGAAAACGAAAATTGAAACATATTTTGTTGATAGCAGTAACAGGCGAAAGAAATGGTTTGACGCCGAATGCAAGAGAAAATATGATTTGTATATTGACTTTGTACATCAATTTAATTCAAATAAAAATGATGTTAATAGGCAACATCTTTATAGCTCTTTATAGCTGCAAAAAGATTATATGTATCATTGTAGAAAAGCGAAAAGGAAATAGCAAAAAGAAGCATCTAAATTAAGCAAAATGAAAAATAAAAATCCACGTGAATTTTGGAAACTATTTAAACAAAATAAAATTTCTGAAAATGGTGAGAATATAAATTTCAATGAATTTTATCAGCATTTTAAAAATTTAACTTCAGAATTTGTTATTGAGGAAGATACAGAGGTCCGGGATTTTTTGGGACAATTTTGAATTAAATGATGGGCAATCAACATTTGATGAGCTAGATTTGCCATTTACGTTAGAAGAAAGCAGATGTGCAGTCAGATTATTAAATGTAAATAAATCATGTTCTTTCGATAATATTATTTATGAATATTTTAAAGAAGGTATAGAGATATTGGAAAAACCGTTAGCTATTTTGTTCAATTATATATTAGATAAACAGTGTTTTCCCAAATCATGGTCGAAAGGAGTTGTTATTCCAGTATACAAAAAAGGTGATCCGTGTGACACAAATAATTATAGAGGTATTACTTTAATCAGCTGTTTTGCCAAGCTATTCACAGTTGTTATAAATCAAAGATTAAAAAAATGGTCAGTCGAAAATGATATTCTGACAGACGCACAGTTTGGCTTCAAAACAAATCACAGTACAATAGATGCAATATTTTTATTAAAATCTTTTATTGATAAACACATTAGTTCAGGAAATACTTTATATTGTTGTTATGTTGATCTTATGAAATGTTTTGATACTATATATAGAAATGACTTATGGTTAAAATTGATAAAGTCATGGATAGATGGTCGCCTTTTCAGAGTAATTAGGTCTTTATACGATGATGTCAAATTAAGTGTTAAACATTTAAATACGTTGTCCGATTTTTATGAATGTGATACTGGATTATTGCAAGGGGAGATAATGTCGCCGATTTTATTTTCACTGTTTATTAATGATATTGAGATACATCTTCAAGAAAATTATAGTTCTTTAACATTAGATCAGCTTTCTATATATTTACTGTTATTTGCTGATGACGCAGTTATTTTTTCAGATTCAGCAAATGGATTGCAGAAATCTTTAGATAGCTTACATTCATACTATGAAAAATGGAAACTTAAAGTCAATGTTGAAAAAACAAAAATCATGATCTTCAAAAAAGGAAGGCGTGGTAATCAAAACTATCAATTCTATTATAATGGTGTCCAATTAGAAATAGTCACATCATTTAATTATCTTGGATTGGTTATATCAAATGGTGGATCATTTATGACTGCAACGCAAACACTAGCTGGAAAAGCCTTGAAAGCTATGGGATCTTTATTTTCTGTAACCAAAGATTTAGAAGTACCTGTAAAATTAATGTTAAATCTGTTTGATACATATGTAGCATCTATATTACACTATTCATGTGAGGTCTGGGGTTTTACTAGGGCTGAAAATATAGAAGAAGTACAAAGAAAATTTTTGAAAAGATTATTAGGAGTAAAGATGTTGACATGTAATTCCGCTTTATACGGTGAATTAGGAAGATTCCCTTTATATATAGTTAGACATGTTAGGATATTGAAATACTTCTTGAAATTGCACTCAGAGAAAAACAACAATGGTATTTTAAAAACAATGATTATGACAATGAGACAAGATATAGACAGAAACGTTAACTGTAATAACTGGGCCACACAAGTAACACAGATACAGCAAAACGCCGGCTTTCCTGATGTATGGTTATTCCCAGAACCTGTAGATGTTAATATGTTTATTCCTTTATTTATAAACAGACTTGTTGATATATATATTGGTAACTGGAGAAATGATATTGCATTAAGAAATTAAATGATATTGTTTAAAGAATTAAAAACTACTGTCAGCTTTGATATATCAGTATATCTGGAAAAGATAAAATGTTATAAACTTAGAAACATGATAGAACAGAACAGAACAGAATTTTATTAAAGACTTGTACATAGTACATCGTCATTCGTAATAAACAACACAATATTATAATACATTGTCACGTTATCATGATCTTTTAAACAAACAATGATGATTATTCAATAAATAGTAATATTTGATGATGGCGGATGAACAGTTATAATATAACATTCATAATATATTTAAAATAATTCTATCAACAAATAGGCATAAATATGTCCTTTAAATTGCTAATATAAGGCGAAAATGTTATTATAATAATATTAATTGTTAACATTCATAATCATATTTCTAGTTTTAATAGATTCTTTAATATACCTTGCAAGATGTAATAATATAGTTTTTTTATTTGTAGTAATAAGTTCAATAAATTTATACATCGATGGTCTGCTATAATAATACTTCTTAATATATTTTCTCCTAATATCTATATAACATGGGCATATTAAAATGAAATGGTATTCATCTTCAATATCTATCGTGTTACAACATAGACAATATCGCTCATTACGTAGTATTCTATTTTGCCCGTATCGGCCAGTTTGAATTCTAAGAGTATGTGCAGACATTTTCATTCTTGTAACAAAAAATCTATAACTTTTAGGTAATAAATCTAAGTAACATTCATATACAAGAGTTGTTTTACAATTTTTAAAAAGATCTAACACGGCACTATTTTCAACAGATGCACGCCACTCTTGCATGTAATTATCAATAAGTCTTTGTTTAAAAATCTTTGGAAACGTTTTACAATCTAACAAACAAGTATTATTGAAACATTCAGAAACGCCATACATATATATTTTTTTTACATTCGATACCCAGTTATTTTTACCTATATTACAGTCGGATACGCCCAGCTCATAGACTTTCTTTAATATAATATTATCAGTGTTTATTAATTTGCACCAATACTTTATTATTCTCATATACCTATTAATATACAGAGGATGCCTACCTAACTCACCGTAAACACTTGAATTACACGTGCTACTTCTAACGTTTAAGATCCTTTTACAAAATTTCATATGTACACGCTCAATATCTTTTGACTTATTGTGGCCCCATACTTCAGAACAGTATGACAAAATAGAGCCTACAAAAGTATCAAACAACTGACATAATAACTTTGGTTTAAAATCAAATCTTTACAGTTACATAATAAAACATTTAAAGCTTTTAATGCTTTACCAATCAAATGTTCTTGGTTTAAAACAAAACTCCCTGTGTAGTTGAACAATGGACCAAGATAATTAAAACAATCTACAACTTCTATTGGTTGGTCATTGTAAAACCATCTTTCTCTTGCAAAAATAGGCCCCCTTTTCCTAAATACAACAATTTTAGTTTACATAACATTAACTTCTAATCCCCATTGTATACAGTATGTGTGTAATAAATCAAGGCTATTCTGCAAATCTTCCGGCGTTTTACCCATAATTGCCATATCATCGGCAAAAAGTAATAGAATTGATACAATGTCATCAATCAATAAACC
This sequence comes from Mercenaria mercenaria, assembly GCF_021730395.1. Lineage (NCBI taxonomy): Eukaryota > Metazoa > Mollusca > Bivalvia > Venerida > Veneridae > Mercenaria > Mercenaria mercenaria. The sequence continues at coordinate 148,001 of NW_026463387.1, forward strand.
CGAATTAAAATTGCCTTGCAAATACAATTCAAGCTCTTCTACAAAGAGAGAAAAGAGTATGGGCGAACTTACCTCCCATTGACGTAAGCCTATTGCATATTGGAAAAAATCAGAATATGAATTACAGCATCTTACGCATGATTTTACTTTATCATACATATCCTTTATAATACGCAAAAGTTTTCCTTGTATGCCACATTTATACATTTTCAGCCATAATGAATTTCAACAGATGCTATCAAAACAAGATTTTAGATCAATAAATCCTACATAAAGGCGTTTATTATTATTAAGGTAATGTTGTATAACAGAGTGCAAAATAAACACAGCATCAACAGTCGACTTTCCTTTTCTAAAACCGAACTGACAATCAGAAATGACTGAATAATTATTACAAAATGTTTCAATTCTATTATTTAATATTGTAGTAAATACCTTAGACATACAACTAACTAGAGTTATTCCCCTATAATCATTTACAACGTTGGGGTCACCTTTTTTAAATACAGGTACAATAATGCCCTCTGTCCATTTGTCTGGAAAAAAACTAGACTCTAGAATAGCATTAAATACATCACAAAGATGTGAACACAATACGTCTATAGATGAAATACAATACTCGTTTAAAAGACAATCTGAACCTGCAGCTTTGTTTGACTTTAGTGACTTTACAGCCTTCTGTATTTCTTCAAGCGTAATGGGGACATTTAATTCCTCATAACTACAGTCAGTAGAATTAAAATCATGTTCATTACAGAAAGATTTACATTCATCATTTTGTGACTGAAATACATTGTTTGACAAATTTTCGAAATATTTACTAAATTCATCTACAGATATGTTGTCTTTTGTAACGGCAGACTTCTTTTTCTTAAAATGTTTCCAGAATTGCTTAGGATTACAAAACCGTAATCGTTCAATTTCAGAGTGTTTCATCTTAATATAAGCTTTCTTTTTTCTACGAATTAAATCTTTATATTCTTTTTTACACCGACAAAAGTATTGCCTACTGGCTAAATTTTTACAACTATTAAAAGCACTCAGTGCGTCTAAGTATACTCTTTTCAATGACCTACAATCAGCATCAAACCAGTCCGCACCACTTACAGAATAACTATCTGCAAATGTAACATGCTTTTTACTTCTAAAAGTTTTTGAAAAAAGTGGGTCTGCTACTTCTCTAATTAAACCTGTAAAACTATTTAACATAGTATTAATGGACCCGCAATCATTTTTATCAATATCGCTCGTAAGGCGATTAAAATCGGGCAATTTTGCGATCAGACCTACCCGGAAGCTATTTTGCAGATAATTTTCCCATTTATATCTAGTATTATCACCTTCTTCTAACACAAGTGCGCTACAATTCGTAATCAATGAAAAAGTAACGGGAGCGTGATCACTCAATTCATTTATATTTTGTATACAAAAAGAGCTTATACTAGAAAAATTATTTTCTTTTGTTATGACATAGTCAATAACGGACGCCCCGTTTTGAGAAACATATGTATACATTCCAACATTACAATCAGTACCTAATCTCCCCCGTTGACTAAGCGAAGATTACTAGACCGACACAGGTCAATTAATTTGACTCCGTAGTTATTATAAGTCTTATCTAAAGAGGCCCGGTCCATGTAATTGTCGGGAACATAAGAGTCATCATCAAATGCCTGATTTATGCCATCGTAAATAATGAAATCATGTTTAACACCAACTCTGCTGTTAAAATCTCCAGCTAAATACACTGAGCCTAGAGTTTCATAGAGACTAACATCATTTTCAAGGCACTCAAAAAGGTCCACATTCACTGTATTGTAGGCAGGTGAGTCTTCATCCCATAGGTAAACGCCACAAATATACATATCATTTTTTGTATGAAAAAACGTTTTATCTAATTTTATCCAAATTAAAGTGTCATACCTGTTTTGAATAACAGAAATACCTTCCGAAATTGCTTCTTTGTAATATAATGCTATTCCACCACTCGATCATTTGCTCTGCGATGCTGAAATTTTCTATAAAAGTTATGGGATACATAATCTGATAATTCAATATTACTGTCTTTAGTAGCGAATGTCTCATACAAAAAAAAATGATGTCATGCTTTAATAAAATGTTCACGAGTTCAGTATCGCCTCTTTTATCTTTGCCTAATCCTTTAATGTTCCATGAAAGAATTTTAAGTTCATCTCCGGCGAACTCCTATTCCATGATTAATGATAGCCAAAGTTAGATTATCGTCACACAACTTAAACATTGAAACAGGAAGACATCAAAACATCACAAGAATAGATAGAAAATGTATTTTATGTACAAAAATGACATTGAAGATGAATATCACTTTGTATTAATATGTGAAACCTATAATTCTTTAAGGCGTAAATATATATCTAGATTTTACTACGAACGACAAAGCATGTATATTAAATTCCACAAATGAAAAAGAATTATTATGCATGTTTAGTATATTTTGTTCTTATAACGATGAACTGTACAGGTTCAAGTTATATCAATAAATTAATGTTCTGTTCTGTTAATCTGATGATATAAAACAAAACAAACATTTTCATATCTACATTAATCACTACATACCAGTGATTAATAAATGCACAATGGTATCAATGGATCGCTATAATTTTATTTTAACGGTACGTGGTAAAAACAGGTAAAGCAGATGTATTATCCGATAAGTGGTGTTAATTTGTATATTGTAGTATTCTTAAATCTAAACGCAATGCGTTATTGCATAACAGATTTGTAGTCAAGTGGATAGTTTGTTTGACCTCTATTCTTATTATATTTGTATGGTGTAGGTTCGAGCCTTTCTTTTCTAAATGATTTTACTTATTCTATTTTTTCAGGTCTTTTTATATCGCTTTTTGTATTTATTTTTTCTATCATTCTTGCAAGAGTTTTCTTTATTCATTTTGCAATGCTTATAGATTTAATGTTTATTTTAACGAGATTCTCTGAAAAAAAAAGCAGTAAGTACTCAGTATAAGTGCACGTGAAAATCATGATGCAAATAGTTTTACCTGTATTCTTCTCCAGGTAAAACATTTGTTAGAAAATTAAGAAAAAAAGTAGCTCGTGTATATTTTAACCAGCATCGTAAGCTTAAAATCATACTTGTTAACCACTAGGCCACGCCGCTACTTGCATCGGTTTTGCGATATAAGATATTTGTCATGTAATGTGTCCACCTGATTCCCTATTTCATTGTTATTGGTTGATCCGGTATAAGTAAATAAAGGCCACAGTTATCATGGTTATCGCGTTTTGTTAAATACCTACTCTAATAATGCCTGTCAAATTGCGAGGATAGGCGAGGCGATTATTGAAGATGATGATGATGATGAGTAAACAGCTATATTGTTTACGCAAGCTGTTGAAAAATGCAAACGGCTATTCCTGGACAAATGCAAAAGTTGTTAAGGCTTTTCTTATTTGAATGAATAAAATCTTAAATTCACCTAATTTGGATATCAGGATAAGTAATTATTTTTTTTTCTCAATTTGCATTCTAAATGCGTTGTGCACATTGTGTATATCAGTATTCACTTGTGATAAGGAAATACTCTTAATGCCCTTTTATGTACATAAAATTGTATGGTAATGAATTAGTAGATGACTGTACTATGATTATTACTGTGTAATCATAATAATGCAAACAGGATCATGGGAATTGTACCAATTTTTTACCAACCAGTATAAAATATAATGTATATGGAATGAAATAGTTTTTAGGCAGGGTGCCTGTGAAATTGCTTCCAGTGTTTCAGTTACTTCAAACCTGTGTTTAAATGTAAATCAGTCACAACATTTTTTGAAACCAACACTGGTCAAATTCAGAGTAGATTTTAATAGCCTTGATGTGGTATATTTTAAACCTTTTCGAATTTAAAAAACAATTGCACAATTTCTTAGAATGATGCCACATCCACAATAAGAATAATTTTGTTCATTCCGCTATAAAAGGCAACAATTTTTTTTCACTTTTAAATAACATCTCAATTTGCCACATCTTTTTGAAGAAAAAAATTATTAATCTGTATTTTAATTGTTCCATTTTCTTTCATCTTGTGTTGCTGCGAAGAAAACTTCAATTTACCTGATATTAATGAGATTGGATTATCATTCAACAATTTATTCGGTTTTCTCTGTATAATGCAAATGTAAATCATTGAGTTTAGAAAAAATTAATTATGCATCTTTGTTTTTGCAATACATTATTAACATTATAAATGATCTCGAGGTATTTTCTGGAAACGTAAATGAAATATTATGTTGGTGACACCAATGAATGACAAATATAACTTTGGTACTACCTCTCAAACCCTTATATTAATTCAAATTCCAAGAATATTATAAAACTGGGCCTAATTCGACTTAAAACAAGCTTAGAATTATGAGCTTTTCTGTAAGTTGACAATTATTTAAGACACAGCCATATTGAACTTTACGTAGTTGTAATGTAATTGTACTATGTTTTCATTTTTTAAAAGGAGTGGACGTTATTTCCTTTGTGTTTACATGGTAATATACCAAACTGGAACATTTTGCAAATCCATGGATTGCGCTAGCAATATCCCAATGTGATTTATACCATATAAGCGAACAATCCTTATTTTTACATTTTAAGCTTACCTTATAATTACTACAAAAATATATGATTTCTTTCCATATGTATAAGAAAATATAATTATAAATATTCAACTGTAGATAGATTGTAATTTGTCTTCTGATAAAAATATAATTCCTGATTTTAATTTAAAATATCATTAAATCTAAGGAAAAACTGAAAAGATCAATATTGATTGTTGGCAGCTTTAATTATCTGTGTGTGTTTTGACAATTTGAGTCCCTATTTTCAAGCATTTCTTTATGTTTCTTGTGAACGACATCAGACTGCACGTTCAACCTCGCGGAAAGGTCGCCCTTGATATTATTTCACTAATGTTACTTCCATAAAACAAACAGTATTTTCTTTCTGTAGAAAATACATAAGAAATGTAAAATTAATAATTCAATTTAAACGTATTTTGAGATTTTTAGTGCATCAAACTATCTGGTCTGTTTATTGTGATTCAATAAAACTGCAACATTATCTTGTCAAAATATTGAATTGCCTACATTACTTATTTAATAATATTACAAAATTTTTGATAAGAAGCTATTTATATTGAAGGTAAAATTCTGAGGGTCATAAGTGTGATTTACAAACAGTTACCGCGCAAAATTAATGGCTTTTATCTTGAAAGTACACAGTTCTGAGCATTTTTTTTATCCGAGAGCAAATCACTAAATGAGATATATAATTTCACGTTACACGTTACCAAGGTTTTTTAAACTAAATCCTTGACGGCATCCATCAAAAGTATATCTGTTTTCTGTTGGTTTCTTTTCCAGCGCACCGCTATGCCGTTTAACGCTATGACGCATTAATTGTGACGTCAGAAAAATGAATTGTTGTATAATAACACACAATTTTCAGCCTTCTTTGTTTAAGAAATAATATGTCCCAAACAGTGATTTGTCATTGAATAAAATCATGGTTTGGAGTTTAGATGCGAAGGAATTATATCACGAAGGCGCAGCCCGAACGATATAACAGTACGCATCTATACGACAAAGAATGATTTTTTTTCATGCGCAAATCACTGTTTGAGATATGTTTATTTCGATTCTAATACGTTATTAAGGATTATTATGTACGTTCTTGACGATATCCATCAAATATTTGGCCTGATTTCGGTTGGTATCTTTTTCAGCGCGCCGCTATGCCGTCTAACACTATGACGTAATAATTGTGACGTCAGAAAAATGAACTGTTGAAGAATAACACAATTTTAAGCCTTCTTTGTTTAATAGGAAAACTAATCGGGTCGTGCCTAAATTAATAGGAAAACTTTTAATGAATCGGGTCGTGTAAGAGTTGTGTTAAGACAATGTCCGTCATATTTTTTTTTCAAATTTAATTGTTTTGAGAATAGTCATGGTCAGGTTATACTGCTCCTTTCATAACGAGTTATAACGCTGAGGTTGGCTTTTTTTATTTAGCGAAAATGTAGTTTGATATTCCATTTTTCCATACAATTTCTTTCACGTAGTTTTACTCATTTGAACAGGTATGGGTCTTTGGTTATAATCAGCCTTAAGATTTTTCAGTCCAATCTTAATTTAATTACATTAATATTGTCGGTAAAACATTGTTGTTTAGTTTATATGTACCGCAAGTATATGTAAACATATGTAACATATATGTAACACATACGGCTAATCACAGAATACATTTTTCATTTTACAGCTGTAAACATTGCTCCCACACTCGCACTCAGTAGATCTTCCGTACTGTCATATGATAGCCACAATTACAGCGAGGTAAACGTTATAGACGAGAATCATTTATCGGACCCAGATAATTGTGATTGTTGTTGGTCTTCAGCTAATGAACATAATCCATGGCTTGAAGCAGTAATACCCTTCAGGGCACCAGTGTTGACTATCAATGTTATTGGACGAACAGATACAGCATTCAAAGCAAATAGTGAGTTTTATTAATTTGACTGGCTCCTGCAATATATATCGTCCTTTTGCTACCCCGAAACATTAACATATTTTCTCAGTCATGTTATCTTTTAAAGACACTGATTCTGGTATGCCTGGTATGTGGCCTATGGAGATGATAAGGTCTGTGTATTGGCGATAAGGGCCAATACAAGTCGGGACCATTGGTAGACTTGCTTCTGTTTATCATAATAAGCTACTGTATAGCTACTGTGCAGTAAATAAATTGCAGGTGATATTTCTCACCTTTATAGCAAATCAGTTCTCACCTTTATAACGAGTTTTGAAAGCTTGATTGAATTAGGGCTAAATAAACAAAGTGATAAGAAAAAAAAACTGTGTTTTTATCATATTTTTAATAAAGTAAGTTTTTTAACATTGCTGTTTTTTATTATCAAAAATATAAAAAATGCATTGAGACACATAGCTTTTAGAAGTAATGAATTATTGTGTATTTTGAACAATGATAATCTTTATTGCTGGATTTTACTATACATAAAAGAACGTTAACATTATTTATACAACACAAGAGGAATTAAGCATTTTTAATATATAACATCTTTCTGTCTATATGCCTTCTTTATCTATTAAAAATGCAACTGAACGCTTCTTTATTTTCTAATAAAATCCAGCAATTATATTTTTTTTCGTTTTTATTTTGTTACTTTTGATAAAAAGATCATAATCATTGAATAAACAAACTTGTAATTTCTCTTATTAAGTTTTGAATAATTATTTTTATAGTGAGAATTACTTTGCTATAAGAGTTATAATTTAATTGGCCAGGGTATTACTCAACATGACTGAGCAATCAAAATTAGTATCCTATCAATTAAAATAATTTTGTGTACATTCTGAAAAACAAGACTAAAAAAAACAACAGCATTTCAATTAATAAAATGCAAAACACAGGAAATAACCAATTTACCTGTAGGCAATAAAATTTATGATTCTCTGACAATAATTAGGCTACATGTCAAGTCTACAGGGGTTTTATGGACCCTTATCAGACTGGACCAGACAGGATCTTGTATATTGGGGATTAAAAAGTCTGGTATTTGGAGGTGGGGGGGGGGGGGGGGGGGGGGGTCACTTATATAGGAGATTTTCTTTGCCTTTAAACATTTTTTCTGGAATGTATGTGTTGAACTTTGAAAGTTTTACTCAGATAACGAAAGGAATGTATACATAACCAGATGATCTAACACAGATAATTATTGATCTATTAACATTAAATTCTTTAGCATATAGATTTGCTTTATATTTCCACTATTTAGCTAAAATAATAATTGTAAACATACCTACGAATTGAAGGTAAAATAAAAGCTAAGAGCATTTTATCCTTAGTCATTCTGACTTCAGTCTTAAACTTTGCGGCAAATTTAAAATACTGTTGGACCGCAAAGAGTTTTTTGTTTTCTGTTTCAATAAAAAAGTACAATGCACGACGTTCGTTTTCAGACAATTGTTACTGCACAAACATTAACGCAGTAACCGGCCTATCACTTGTTGATCTTTCTTTGTGCGTTAAATATCAAGCTGAAAATTTTGGATGATATCGGATACTTCGTGTTAGTCGAAACAAAACGATATGGTTTTTTTAGTTGATAAAGAGCAAAAGGCCGGTTTCTATCTAAAGAGTAGGAAACAGGTGCTTGCTAACAAATAGAAATACAGGATATATACATTACTCTTTATTTTTATTCAAGATGTGTACATGCTTTAATGATGGTTTATTTACTCTGTTGTTATATGTGTAGGAAATAATATCGACAATTATTTATATTGTTAGTACATGTACAAATGAAACTAAATCAGATATCCTAGCAGAAGGAATATATACCTGTCCAATAATGTTATGGTTTCTTTTTGCTGTTAGAGATATAATCTACATATACTGTAGGAAGAAGAAAACAGTATCCATTTAATATAAAAAAAAAAGGCACATTTCTGTTCTCAAAATTATTTTTATATGAAATCTTATTTATAACCTTCTACATACAACAACATGGCATCTGAAGATCCACATTACCTTTATTTTATGTTTTACTTAACTAATCTGGTATTTTTTGCGCTAATGTTTGAGCCTTTCTCAGCGGGGATTTTAATTACATTGCATTGTTTAACTTGTTGAAAATAGGATAAGTGTGAGGTCGGCATGCCCTAAACGCGTTTAAACCCCCTCCTCCCCAACCCCAGTTTCCTTTATATAGGTTACTGACCGTTCCAAGGCGGTGCCTCTATTTTAAACTGGTTTTCTGTCTGTCTTGTATTGTCTGTTGCCTTATTTGTTGTAAGCGTTTTTCCTCCTCCTCACTCCCCCTTTCCCCTCTCCTTTCCCCTTGCATTTGCGCTCCTTTTTGGAACCCCTCCCCCTTTACTTTGAGTTAGTCTTCGTGCCCCCCCCCCCCCCTCCCCCCGCCCCCTATATTTTGGCTGCCGGAATCCTAACGCGGTATATAATTGTTTTTTTTTCCTGCTTGTAGGGGTGCGTTTGTGTGCTTATTGAGTCTGAAGTGGTGCCCTACTCTGTTCTTGTATCTTACTTGTCTGTTTTTCTATGTTAGTTACTTGGGTGTGTTTATCTTTGGTACACGAATGTCTGTACTACGTGGTTTACGTTGTAGTGTAACTGTGATTAAGGAACGTAGCATTCCCTATGTATATTCATGCTTGTTCTACTTTCCCTTTAACTTCCTTCCCCACCCCTTTTTTTACCCCTTACCACTTCCTTCCCCTCTATCTATATTTGGCATAAATTTATATTTATTTGTTAGATTTTTGAAGCAACCCGTCTGTAATATTTTTCCATTACAGCTTCGTTTTGTTGTGGGCCTACTTTGCAAATGCGTGTCTCTGAGGCTGTGTTTTTGGTGCTCTGTGCTTCCGAGAAATCTACCCTTACCTATTATATCTAACAAACACTACACGCGCTGTTGATGATTTTTCCTGTTGATTTATGTGAAATGTGAAAATTGTATAATTATTTGTATCAAGTATATAATGTTCTATAACCTGAAGTGAACAATAAAGAAAATTAAATCGTCATGAAATTTGATTATAATTTGCTTCAGTGTATTTATACAGATCAATTTACATTAAAGGTGCAGCTCAATAGATGAACTCGTTACTAAGTCTTAAATTGGTCAAAATCAAGACAAACCGTAGAAAACGAAATTATCAAATTACATTTAAATTGAATTGGGTATAGCATTAGAATTATATATGGACTATTTTACAGTTACAAGAAATCTGACTGGGCTGAAAATAGAAGTTGATAGCAGCATGGTGCCGGACAACCGGATACTGTATAACATCATAAACAATTCAGTAACTATATATCCACAGACCGCAACAGTGCAAAAAATAAACTTTACGAGACCTGGTAGTATTGCAGAATGGTTCCTAATCATTAACGAGATTGAAATCAATATAATAGGTATGAATAGCAATGTTAACTTTTAATATCGTTTAGGTTGGCGCACTGCAACAATAAGTGTTTTTCTTTGTTTTAAACAGATGCAATATTTCAAGTTGTGCCTAAGAGTATTTTCTAGTTTGAAATATATTTAAACAAATACATGTTCTTTTTATTTCATATGTTTTCAATAAAATCAATGAGAATATATTTTGGAAGCATAGAACGCAACCAAGGAAGATATTAACACACTCAGTTTGATTAAATCAGTTCCTGACAGCTAATGAAATTTGTATTATAAAAAAAAGTTCTTCGTGATTCCAAAAGATAGAAAATGTGATGACACTTAGGCTAAATAGGGGGAATAAAATGTTCAACAAAATTATATCGCCTTAACAGCGCTACATCACGCGCAACATACATGTACTACTACCGCACACTATCATACGTTTGTGTTTCTTTCTGTTATTAATTAACACAGTATTGTCGTCTGTTTCACCAAGTATCTATTGGTACTATTGCCTGTTTCACCACTGTTCAGAGTTAAGATACGCAGGAATTTAACCACTCTCGCCCACGGCCCCGTGATCAAAACCTCCTAGTATTTGAACAATGAATCTTGGTTCATTACGAATGATTCAACGGCACATACACAGGTACATGTATAGCATTTTCATAGTGAAACAATATCAAATATATTTTCTAACTCGGTAACAAATATTAGATATACAAAAGTTGGTTATACAATATTGACTGTAACCTATAAAAAGACCCTTTAAGATTTCAAACGCAACCAAGCATAATTATGGCTCAGTTAGTTTGACTAAGTCTGTTCATAAGAGGTTATGAAATACAAAACAATTCTCGCACACTCCAAGCTTCGGCTTCAGCATAACTTTACTAAACAGATACATTCAGTGGCGGTAAGCGTCCCATATTATCATGGAATATAACAACACTGAATCCAAGTAAGGCAGAATTATAACGGCCGCCATATTACACTTAAAGACTGTTGCTGTGAAAATTTATAAAATATATCAGAAGACCTTTTGGAAGTATAGAACGCAGTACAGCAAGTGGTAAAAAATGAAAGCGATTGGTGCTGCTTATGAGAGGTAACAGACTCAATGATCCCAAAAGACCATGAAATATAACAACACTAAAATAAATGTAGATATTTTGTCTATTTAGTCTATTGCATATTTATAGGTTATTAGATTTTTAGTTTAAGGACCACAATGGAAATAAGGGGAAATTTGTTTCTCTTTTTGTGTTATCCCTGGTATTGGTGAGCTTCATGGTTTAGAATATATGTATGATTATAATTAGTCTGCTTGCCACCATATTGTTGTTATATATTATGCATCTGTTTTATTGCCATGTTTTATGCTTGATTTGTGTACACTTTTACCAAATAAAATCTATCTGTAATTAGACACATACACGAGGTCTGCATCAACGCTAACACTCGACTGTAAGAGTGTAATCTTATTCCGCAAAAGGACGATTCTCGGTGATTATTTTTAAAAACAAAGCTAATGGATTACATACACATCTACATTTGTTTTATAGCATGAATGATATAGCTTGTTCTTTTGATGCATACAATTGAAATTGAAAATATCGTCGCAAATGTTCATTTTAACGCGACGTCACACATTAAACTGATACCCCAAGTACCCGATACGAAATTCACACGCCAGTATGGAAAATTATTTTTCAATTGTGCAATACTGGACACAGTATCAGACAAATTGAAGTTGAGCCAATACTAAATTATGAGGAAATTACAGTCAATATGAAAAATCAAGGTCAGTACGAGAAAACAATGTCATTAAGGACTGGTCAAAACGGAGGAGGCAAAAATGAGTTCAATAATAAGACTATCATTTATCAAGTTATCTAATTTGACAAATAAGGCACATATGACATCATTTGAATTATAAAATTATAGGTTATCCTGCTGTAAATACTCGGAGATTAAAAAGGTCACAAAGTACTTAAAATATTTCGAGTAATTGTACAAGTATTCAGGCCACCAGTTCAGTTAAGTATCTTGGTGCTACTTTGGATCAAAATCTTTCCGGTGATATAATTGCACGGTCAGTGGTTACAAAGTCAAATGCCCGGTTGAAATACTTGCATAGAAAGAGTCAGTTCTTGGATCTTTACACTAGGAAACTTTTGGTCATGTCCTTAGTACAATGTCATTTTGACTATGTATTTTCTTTTTGGTACCCTAGTTTGGCCAAGTATTGACAAAATAGGCTTCAGACTACCCAGAATAAATTGGTTCGTTTTGTCTTGAATATGGATAGTAGGTCTCATGTTGGGTTAGATCAATTCAAATCTCTTAACTGGTTACCTGTCTCAAAGAGAGTAGACCAGATAACTCTCTGTCATGTGCATAAAATAAAGTTAGACACAGTACCAGAATACCTTAAGGAGCATTTTGTATCCCTTACTCATGTCCATGACCGTTGTAGGTCCAGGATGTCTGCACTTCCTTCTTCCGATTCAATTGATGCTAGCTTTACTTTTAGTGACACAGGGCGATTGTCTTTACCAAAGGTAGAACGCGTTGATAGAAAATCTTTTTGCTTTCAATGGTATTGTTCTATGAAACAGACAGTCTCCCTCAACATCTTAGATGTATTGAATCTTTCCACACATTCAAGCGTGCCATCAAAGCCCACTTAATGGCCAGTTAATGTTTTCAGTCACTCTCAATTAGTATTTGAATTTTTTAATATGTTTGATTATGAGAATCTTAGTTTAAAGATATTTTTCTCAAAGTAATTTATCATTTTTTACTCTACTGCAGTACTGATTTCATCTTAATAATATCAATGCATTCAGTTTTACAATATCAGTACCTCCACTATAATAATATCATATGGTAGTTTTTAAAGTCTTGCTGACAAATTCTGTAATGAACTATTTCATGTTTCAATGATGTGATAAAACTACTACTACTACTATAAATACCTATGTAATAACTTTTGATATTCACCAAACGTATTTGTGCTTTCGATATTAAATGTATCACGATATATTTTGAATATATTTGCAAAGATAAATCATGATTTCAGGTAAGAATTGATTTAAGATGTATTTTGTTTTGTTACAAGATAAACTTATAAACAGCTTATTCCCTATTTAGCTTGTGAATCCGGACAGTACGGTCCACAGTGTGAAAGTTGTGGTAAATGTAAACTTGGTACAGTCTGTAGCTCCACAACTGGTATCTGTCCTGATGGTTGTCAGCCAGGTTTCACTGGAGACAAATGCGACTTGAGTAAGTAAATTTTTCTGATTTAGCGGTAATCACACGTGAAGGTGTTTGTCAATGACCTGTAAAAATCAGTATCTGAAATAAAATGTCTAATTGGATAGACCGAGAATTATGAGATCAAACATCAAATATTCATAATAGATTTAAGACACAAGTCTTTTAAACATCATTTTATAATTCCAATGAGTATTTATCAGATGTGAAGTTGTAACCCACCCGTCACCACGTGCATTCCAGATTTCTTACTTGATTGTGTTCTTTTAGGAACAAGCATCCTTAGCTTTTTGCCGGATGTATTTCTTTGTCATTCTTCACTACTAATAATTTCGGCGGGGAATACCAATTCATCGAATTTGCTTGTAAATATTAGTGGCTGTCAATGTTTCATCAAAATATTAGAAGTTGTAAAAGTTTCAATGAAATTTATCTTATTTCTTGTCCGGGTAATAATTCTGCTATAAATCCGATCGCATTGTGGTGTGCATTCCACCATTTATTTAGGTGCGCATTCCACCATTAATTTTCGTATTCACCAACGCCGGAAGGAATCAATAAAGATTTTACAATACTACACTTTCTTGTCCAGATAAAACCTTTGTTGCTATTAATGGTTTTGTATTTAAAATTGGTAGAAGTATTTAGCACAGCATGGTACTGTGTACTGCACATGATCCATAGTCTTGTTTAAAGACATAAATACTGCACTTTCTTTTGTCTCATAAATTTTATTATTCTTATCATTCTCTTCTTTATTTGTAACTTAGTACATATATTAAATCACACTAATGTGGTGTTGGATGCTAAGATTCTAAGAATCTATCTTTCTTGAAAGTCAATGTTACATTAGGTCGGAAGGATATAAAAGATGTTGAATTTTCTGTATTTGGTCATATTGTTGTTTTTATAATAATTTTGTATATTAATAAGTACTTATTACATTTTGTTTTTGAGTTTTGACTCCATCTACAAGGTCCGTGTCATTCGGGTCAAATATGGTTTTGATGATGAACTTCCATGTTTGGTCCATATTTTTCAAATGTCTTAATCTACAATAAGCACTAGACAGAACATGTTTTCATTTGTCGGGTTCCTCCGAGTACTAATGTTCTAGTTTGGAATATTCGAATATTAGTGCAAATAAAGCCTTTAAAGTATCAATGTTACAATGGGAATGGCGTATACATTACAAATTGCTGCTGCAATCATGTTGTTTAAGTATCAAATACTGAGGATTTAGAACCAGTCGTGATGCAACTAATAATGTGACAGAAAATAGATTTATAACCAAAGTAATAGATAGCATCATACATATATTGATACCAAAAACGTGTTTTGAGATTTAGAAGTGTACAATATTTCGCAAATATGATGGAGATTGTGTATAATTTTCAAAGTTTCAATTGCAACTCCTCTTCTTTCTCTACTTCTGAATATTAAAATATAATGTTGCCATATTTACAGGTTAAATATAATTATTGGTGCCCGATGCTGTAATTTTTTCCAGGATTTCTGTATTTGTTCTATTGTAAAATGCTGTACCAAAGGGCAGATTAAAGTTTGATCTTAATAAAACATTGGGCTGCAGTGTTTTCTTTTTTTTTGGATTTTTTGAGCATCAAAATTTTACATGAAATTCAATTACACCACAAGTTATTTATGCATATTTTAAATTTAAGTGTGCGTGTGCTAGAGGTGTGTGTATGTGTGTTTACATTGGAGTGTGTGTTTGTGTATGCGTGTGTGTGTGTTTATCGTGCGCACGTACACGTGCTACGGGTGGCGGTCTGTCTTTCTCTAATATTTTTGTCGTTATATTCGACAGCCGTCAAGTTTAAATCCATTTTTAGAAAAAGGATAGAATTAATATTGTATTACAGACGTTTTTGTTGTGAGTGCTGTGGATAAATTGATTGAACAAGTTGTATATAATAACAATTTAAGAAATTAAGATATAAATCAGTCTGGAATCTTCCCTCGCAGATTAACAGTATATACATTGTTGGATATGTGCAACCAATTAACTCGGGGATTTCTGTAGTTTATTAACGGGTTTTCAGGTTTTATTCAAAATATAATATTGCCTTGGTTGTTAGAGTAACAAACAAGTGTTATCGTTTCTCGTTATCTCGGTGCCAGGGTCTTTACTTAAATAGATGGCAGAAAATATTGTGTCACGCGACAGCTCCCTTGCAGAGATTTTCATTTAAAGTGGTATTTATATTGAAACTACATTAATTAACTGAGGCATGCACATGGCTAGGCAAACATGGGTAAACCCAGTTTAACAAAGGTAAACCCAGTTTAATCAATTAAAAACTGAAGCTGTGTTTTATATTACAGAGCTATATTCAAATGCCATCAAACCAGGAAACGTATAACATCACACTTAGGATTAACATAAAGTGACGATGGCAGAAGGCACGAACTTATAAATAATATTCCTGCGTCAGCTTTGAAAGTACTAATCTAGAGTTTTATTAAGAACAGTTTCTACAGTGAAATGTACTTATCTTACATGTAAGCTATTTCAGCTTATGTCTCTTAGGATAGCAGCACGGAATATGAAATAATTCCATAAGAAAGATTTCGGTATGCGCTGGCAAGAATAATTATTGGTTTAACCAACTTTGTCTCATTTATTAAACTCCTTACTTTTGTAAGATAAATGTTACAATCTACTATGAGAAAAAACATACACACACACAAACGTTCACTGTTGTTGAACTACGCTTGTTTGGACGTACAAGACATTTACTTCACGTTACAAGAAGAAGGCACTAACACATACTTAAAGGCGGTGAACACATTAAACAAGAACTTTATCACAAAAGTCAGCACACCATACGAAAGATATAAATGCAGAGCCACTAAGCAAGAAAATTGAACAGTAGAACACTTTTTGTCTAGATTTAAGACAAACAGCAATGTCAATTCCAAAATACCAATAAACATATTAGGGACCAGGTTATCGAAAAGTGCAAGTCAACAAAATTAAGAACGAAATAATTAGAAAAAATGGCATGATCTAAAGTTGAATGAATTGTGTAGAATTGCTTCCACCATGGAATTAGCAGGATAACAGTCAAAGCGTATGAACGAAAGCACTACAGCGCAAGAATCAGGAATGGTCAATAAATAAGAAAACTGTGCAAAAGATTAACGTGTCGAAACCAGAAATATTTGACCACTAAGGAATGTGAATTCAAAACAGCGAGCATTGTGCTATCGTTGTGGTTTATCCGGACATAAAATTTGAGATAGAAATTGTCCTGCAAGGAACAAAGAATGTGATCGATGTTGACTAATAGGTCGCTACATAAAATGCTGCAAAACACAATCTGGAAAAATGCAGGCTAGCAAAGCAGCCCGGGTGGGTCTGGACATGTGAATAATGTTGATTATCCAGCAAATCAGGATTATCCAAATAGTTCCGTTTATCAAAATGAATATGAATATTCAAAGGAATATTCATTTTTGCTGGGATCACGGTCAGAAAAGGTAACACTTTCTCTAAATGATATAGACTAAGAAAACAGACAATAAATTGTTCCCAGCTGAAAGCCTCTGAAGCTTCTTGGAAAATAATACGTCACGTTGGATATGCATGTGATGGATGGTAAAGACCAATCTCTCTTAGGTAAAGAAAGTGCAGAAGAATTGGGACTTCTGTAAATGGGAGTAAATCTGCTATAAGACGATATTTTAAAGAAATACGAAAATTGCTTCATAGGAGTCGGACGTCTCAAGGAGTTTCAAGTGAAATTGTCAATAGACGATACAGTGAAACCTGTGACACAAAAGATGTATAGAATATCATTCTTATTACAAGAAACAGTTAGTAAAAGGCTGGATGAATTGGAAGCTATGGACATAATTGAAAAAGTGATGTGCCAAGCCAATGGGTGAGTCCTGCGATAATCGTACCAAATACGGATGGTGATATTAGACTTTGCGTTGGTATGAGACAAGCGAATGTGGCTATTCAGCGCAAAAGGCTACCAACAGTAGACGAGATACTGTACGAAATGAATGAAGTTGAAATATATAGTAAGTTGGACTTTGGCATGGCATTCAATCAAGTTGAATCCATGTTCAAGGCACATTACAACATTTGTAACGCACGAAGGCTTATACAGAGATCATACGCTAAACTTTGGTGTTAATGCTACACCTGAAAAGTACCAGAAAATCAATTTACATGTATTCGCAGACTGTGAAGGCTTTGAAAATGTGGCAGATGATCTGTTTGTTCATGGCAGAGATTGAAAATAACACGATCAACACATGCAGAACGTGTTTGATAGATATACAGAGAAAAGATCGACACTCATTCGTTAAAAACACGGAATCGAACCGACTGAAGACCGGTTGAAAACCACCAAGACAGCACCAAGGCCGACAACAGGAAAACAGACAAGGAGTTTCGTTGACCTTGTCAGTTACAGTGCAAAGTTCAAACAAAATTTCGTCTCAATATCTGATCCGTTACGAAAAGTCACAAGACAGGATAAAATCTTCGTGTGGGAGAAGAACAGGAAAATAGCTTTAGGACATTAAAAGAATCAATGGAAAATGCTTAAGCATTATAATATTTCAGACTCGATGCTGAAGAAATACAGGTGATATTGGACATTTCTGGTGTAGGATTGTGCGGAATACTGAACAGTGAAAGAAGAGTGATATCACATGCTAGCAGGTTACTATCAGTTACAGAAAAAAAGGCTTTAGCTGCAGTCTGGAGTGTTGATAAATTAAAAATATACTTATATGGAATTATCTTTGAAATAGTGACATACCATAAACTATTAACTATTTTGTTTGGCCTAAACTCGAAACCAAGCGCCAGAATTGAAAGATGGATGCTAAGAATTTTTAGATGCCTTATTCATACACGATTAAGTATACCAAAGGAGTTGACAACTGTGCGGATGCCCTATCTCGATTAATTGGAGATAATTAGTTACCTCAGAATGACAAATTTCTGTTGGATGATTCGGAATACTATTTGAACTTTGTGTCAAAAGAGACTGTGCCAAATTCATTATCTTTGGATGCAATTTAGGAATGTCCGAAACAGGGCACTGAGTTTCAGCTGGTGAGAACTTGTTATCACCAGGCGTCATGTGATAAAACCTCTGTAGATTACTTTCCTTTTCGTAACGTGAAAAGTTGTTTAGTATGAGATATTGCGTGTACGAGAAACACATATAGTAATACCCCGTGAACTGAGACATGGATGTATTCAACTAGCACACGAAGGACATAAAGTTATAGTTGGGACAAAGTAGCGTTTACGAACAAAATGCTGCTGGTAAAAGATGCACATTGACGTTGAAAATTATAAGTGCATGCACAGGATATCAGCTTTCCAGTCAACCACCGAGGCCCGAACCCTTCAATCCAACTGTGTTACCATCAGGACTCTTGCAGGATATTGCGATGAAAATACTGGGACCGCTTGAAAATAGACTGTATGTTGTGATAGTTATCGGTTATTACAGCTGCTACTTTGAACTGGAAGTAACAAAGAATATCACAAGTAAGGAAATGATTGAAATTGACAGGCTGTTTTTTTCAATACGGTTATATGGAATCACTTCGCATTGACCACGGGCGAAATATTTTTGAGACACATTCGAAAAGCATTGTGCATCATAAGACAACACCGTTGCCATCAGCAAATGGCGAAAACGGGAGACAAAAACGATCACTCATGAAACGAATACGAATTGCACGTGCCCAGAAGAAAGACGCGAGGTACAAACTTACCTGATGGCATATCGGTCTACACCACACTCAGTTTCTGGAAAATCCCCTGCCAAACTTATGTTTGGTACGCAAATGAAAACAAAATTGACTCAGATTTAATGACAATGTCGTACGCGATCGTGACAGAATTCAGAAATACTATAACAAAATATAGATTGACCATAAGCGCAAAACAAGTGAAAGTGACATAAGTTCGAAAAGCATTTTTCAATCTCAGCTGAGTTTGAACTTGAAATTTTAATATCAATTTTACGAAACCTTTAAGGCTTAATTACAATTGAAACTGACCATCAACACTGAAAAGTCATTTGAAGAAAATAGTTATTTACTTAAACTTTAGTTTTAAACATGCTATTTAGATATAGAGAACAAATAAGATTTCATTTTAAAACTCAGCTGAGTTTGATTTTTTTTGTGAACTCGGGTCCTGGAGATAAAGGTCTTTTGAAAGACGCAAGAAATAGAAATACAAAAATGAGCTCAAACTATGAACCAGCAACGTATATTCTTATTAAAAGAATTGGAGTTCAGTGTATTTTAAAATCTCCTGATAATATCATATACAAATGCAATAACACTCCTGTGAAAAACTGAAATAATTTGGCGCGAAAACTGAGAATGATTAAAAAATGTCTGGTTTCAGCAGTAGGTAAAGTTCTGTTTACATTAATAAGCTGATATTGTATTGCAACATTAACTTGTTTTGTTTTTGATAAATGCCAGGAATGGAATGTCATTCCATTGAAACATTATATCTATGTTGATAAGTTTTTCATTTCCTTGGCAATTGTTGTCTCAATTTACTGTAATTGTTCTAAATCTTTCTGTTTCATGCTAATGATTTGCCACAAAAAATGGTGATTTCTGTAATTAGGACATTATAGTTCTGATAAAAGGAGAAGAACTTAAAAATATATACGGTATATCACATGGTTATGTACTGGTGAGAACATGTATTAATATGTATGCATGCTTGATGCTGATCATTGTTGTATATTTGACAGGAGTATGACTGGTTTTATTCTTATTATTTCTTATGCAAAATATGAGAATAAATATATATGCTTAAAAGTCTTATCTTGGTTCAGCATCAAGGATCATAGCGGAATCTATTAACTATTATTACGTAAAATTTAAGCATGTATTTAGTGTTCAGTAAATTAAGTGAATGCAGATGACCAGTCATACAAAATTCAAATATACCAACGGCATAACAAAATAAGATTACCAGTAGCTCACCTGTTTGGCGCTCAGTATTAAAAGGAAAACTGGCCTCTTCTCTTATATCCTCATATTCATTCCTAGTTTGTTAGCAATTTATGTGTAGTTGCATTGTTTGTCTTCCATGTTTGAATAATGGATTTTCTACCATAAACAGAATGTCCCGACGGAAAATTTGGTCCTGGGTGTAACGCAAGTTGTAGCGGACACTGTTATAATGACGAGGCATGCATAAAATCAACAGGGGAATGTTTACACGGCTGTGAGGCGGGATATGTTGGTCTAAATTGTTCCGCTGGTAATATGCTGTACTTAGTATAATATTTTAACAATGCAGTCTCTCTTTCTTAGGCATATTGCAAGAAGTTACATTATTAAATATCACTCCATGTTAATTAAAAGAATAACACATTTACATTAAACATCAGACGGGTTATTGAATTTTAATCCTACAATGTATTTGGATATGTTTTGCCTTTCGCCATTGATATTTATACATTTTCCTATTGATAAACTGACCGCACGTACTTTATGTTAAGTTTGATTTTGTCTATATTGGTCGTCAAAATTAAGATTTTTAACAGAATAATGAAACTTAATGAGCATTCTATGAACACAAAGTTATATAATACAACTAAGATTTGTATTGAATAATATTTAAAAGCAATACATTTCACACTGAAAAGATACAATTATTTTATTTTCTTTAGTTATCTTTGTTTAGTAAGCAAGACAAAGTAAAATGGAAAATGCATAAATCATCACTAGTTTCAAGATTGTTAAAATATGCGGAAATGTATACACAATTTGTTTTCAATAATAAATGCTTAAGAAATACCCCTTGCTTTTTAAAAGATGTTCAAAATATCTGAAAATGACAAAATTGTAGAAATGGTAGACTTGCTTGATTGCGGTCTAAGTTCAGTATGATCTTTTGTTTTATTAACTCTTAAAGCGCCATGTGTGGCCTCAGAGGCCAAGTTGTTAAGGTCACTGATGTCAAAGCACTTGCCCCTCACCGAATGGGTTCGACATGAGTTCTTCATATGAGGAAGGCATTCAGCTAGCTTACGGAAAATTGGTGGTTTAACCCAGGTGTCACCTGAGATGATATAATGCACGGAGGGACACCTAGGGTCTGCCTATCGTAAAAGCCTGAAAGTCGCCATATCACCTGTAATTGTAGAGATGCAATGTTAATTAAAAAAAATCAAGCGCCGTGTACATATAGTAGCCGTAAAAGTCCTAGTACTTGGATGCATTGTTGTTATATATGTGCTGGTCCATTGGATCACAGATTCCATTAAACATGTGTTTACAATAAAGTATTGCTAAAACAGATGCTAGGTAATGTGTTTAGTTCATACTGAAGATTACAGTATCTCACATGAACAAAATCAGTTAAACCGAGTTTGCTATTATTTTGCGTTGTTGCAATCAATGCTCCCAAAGACTTATTAACTAACACGCTGTCATGTGACGGCCGTGAAAGGTATATAATCGTATAAATAAATGTTTGTTTGAAACCTATGCAATTTATATAAGCGAATATACTTAAGAATGCTACTATATTTGTATGTATCAGAATGTCTAGATGGCAAATTTGGCGTAAACTGCTTACGATCGTGTCATTGTTTAAATGGGACCGCTTGTCGTAAAACGGATGGTTACTGCAAAAATGGATGTGCATTTGGATGGACTGGAATTAACTGTAGTAAAGGTACTTAGTCTTTGCTTTCGTCATATTTGTACAAATACCGATACTTTTAAATTACTTCAACTAAGATACTGGCATTTTATGAAATTATGAAAATATCGTAAAGTTTTGAAGTGTTAAATCACGAAGGTTATTATTTCATACTATAAAATTTGAAATTTTTATTGAAATTGATCGTTGACGTGAAGTGTGAAATCTCGAAACTCATGATTTCGAACGTTTTTTTTCGTTTTAAGTTGTGAACTGTTAAATCATGAAGACACAACCAGGCTTTCGTACGATAGTCATCATTAAAACTTATTCAATGATATCTTATTTGACACAACAAAAGACGGTTCATTATGTTGAATGATTACGCATATAATGTGGAATTTGGTCAGAAGAACATAAAAAAGTCAAATCGTTTAAACGAAAACTGTATATTTCCTCGTAGACATGAATATCTTAAGAACTATGACAGAACAGGCCAATACAAGCATGTCATCAACTGCTCATAACTGGACATCAGATCTTGCTATTGATGGTGATGTAGGTCCAGACCCTGATGCATGTCACTGCTGCAGCGGTACACAAAACTCTCATACATCCTGGTGGATGGTAGATACTGGTAAAAGAGTCTCGGTAAACCACATTACAGTTTACAGCAGACATAATGGTTTGTATAGTAATTTACATTTTGAAAGGCATAGAAATAAGTATGAATGAATGAATGAGTTGGGTTTTACGGCGAATCGACACAAAAAGGTCATATATCGCCGAGAAAAAGTTAAATGGATTACGTTAATTGCAAAGCATATATAAAACTATTTAAAGTAAAAGTGTATATACATATATAGTGTAAAAATTCAAATGCAAACATCAAAAAAGTGGTGAATAAAAATCAAATAAGGTTCAGATTTTATGATATATACCTATTTGTTTCAAAAATTGTAAAATTATGTCGGCTGAAATTTGTTCGAACAGCTGTTTTAGCGATTCATCAGAAATAAGTATGCGATGTTGAAAAGACAGATAGACAAACAGATGAAAAGGAATTTTTATTGGTATAAAGTATATTAGTACTATTTTTTGTCATTTGATACAAACATATTGAAGTACAGGTTATAGTGTGATCTTATACAAACAACGGTCTTCAAAAGCACTTACTAATACAGAGATATTAAATAGACAAAAGTATTGCCAAACATGTTTGGAATGCGTTTAATTACATGATGTGAGACGTTAACATTCATATTTTTATTTGTTAATCTTTTGAATATTTTACATATTAGCCAATTGTTCATATGTTGAATATAGACCGGAAATATCTTGCAAAATATGGACTTTCAATTTATATTAAGGGATATGCGATTATTGCTTATAATCCGCGAGTGTTTCGACAGTATATATAGAGATGCTCTCTGGTTAAAGCTGTATAAGTGTGAAATTATAGACATTGCTCCGCATTGTAAACAATATGTATGAAAAAGTCAAGTCTTTTGTTATATTGTTTATATGTTTGATTTCTTCGAATAAGCAGTTGTTTTGAGAAAAGGGGAGGTAATTCATCCCTTATTTTCCCTCTTGTAGAAGACCATGAATTATTTCTTCAACAGAATATAAGTTCTGGTCTCATTATAGAATATATTTTATTTATTTTACTTCTGTTTGCAGATGATATGGTTATTTTAGGTAATTCTCATGAAGAAATGCATCAAACTTTAGATTTGGTAGATAATTCTTGTAAAATTGGAGTTTTGAAGTAAATACCCATCAAACAAAAGATGTGGTATTAGAAAACGTGGTGGTTTATTGCCAAACAGGAAACTGTATTACGACGGAAGTAAACTTGAAAGTTTGAATGATTTTAATTATTTTGGTGCTATTTGTAACTATTTGTATTTAAACCATGAGCACCTTGTTTAAAAAGCATTTAAAGCTTTAAATTCATTGCTGGTTATTTGTAAAAAATACCAGTTAAAATTTAAAAAAAAACTGTGTTTGTTTTTTGATACACTCGTTAGATCCATTTCATATTACACATAAAAAAAATAGGGAGGTACAGAAAATAAAAGAAAACTGAAAGAAAAAATTGTAAACATATGTAAAAGTTTAAGACAACTACATATACATCTGCTATATGCGGGGGACTTGCAAGATATCCCTTTTATGTTATGTGATACATAGAAAATTGAATTAGTAAAAACTGAGAACATCATATTATAGCAAACATATAGAATTGCATTTGATGAATGTTTAATTGGTAAGGTTAACTGGTTGTCAAAGGTTAAAAGCTATTTTCCGATTGTTTTTTCATGTATGTTTGGGAATCATCCGATGTTGTAGGACAGATGTAAATTATTTGTTTTATATTTCAAACAATGTGTGATTGATTGCTTTTCTGGTATGTTGATAAGCGAAATAGTTCTGTTTTGGAATCACCATATAATGTAAAAGGTATGAAAAATACCTTGACATCTTGCCCATTAATCTAAGAAAATATTTAAACAAAATAAGACTGTTCTCGCACTTTCTGAGAACTCAAACAGACTGGTATGGTACAATAAGAATTGAGAGAAATCCGCGTTAGTGTATATATTGTGATAAACATGACATTTCATTTTGATTTGCCAATGTTACTCTGATTTGAGAAAATTGTACATTAAGAAATATTACTATGTTAGTCCCAGCATGTTTACGTTTATCGAATTATTAAGAAGTGATAAGAAAGCAATTCTATTGAATTGAGCAAACGATGTCTGGGTATTGTAAACTTTAGCTACTACACGCTATGTCTTCAAGAACATAAGTTACATACATACATACATAGCCTTAGATGTTTAGAGGAATATACCATATAAGGATCTACACTTGTTGAATATTTGACTATATGATATCCGTAGTCACTGTGTACGTGTAGTAGCTGAAGTTTACAATACCCAGATTTCCATTTAGAGTGATGCTGTAATGGTGGCTATGTTTTTGAATGCAAGTTATCCCGTTGATCTTTTGTACTTTTTTCAAAATATTGTTAACGACTACATTTCAAATTTGTGACAAAAAAAGCATTCATTAGTAGGCACTTGTTTTTGTTTAATCAAGTATTTTGAAGAATAGTAGGGAAAGGCTGATGGAAGAGTTTAAGGGAAACATAACTTTAGAACTTGTAATGATGATTCTCAATAATGTAAATGTTTTACATTTCGAGAATAGCATATCACTTTCAAGACTATTTTTGGTTTGAAGGGTATTAAATCATAAAAAGCGTAGCCATATATAGTGAGTTGACTGATAGTTGTATAATTATTAACACATCAGTGCTGGACGCTGTTTGAAATACAATAATATTTGTTTCTAATTGTAGTTTGATATAAATTTATAGACAAACATACTTTAAAATACCTAAATTTGAAATGATTTTATAAGTACTAGACATGTAGACTTAATTTCTTTTGATCATAAGACCTTGTCTAATACTTTCCTTCAGCAGTTTTCCTTTTTTCTTTATGCAGAGAAAGATTACCAACAGCTGACTGGTTTTCAACTTTACTTTTCTAACGATACCGAGACAGATTCATTTGTATTACTTGGAAATAATACAAGAAGGAATTCTGGTACCAAGTATGAACTAACATTTCCGAGTATTGTAACCAGATACATCAGAATACAGAGGCCTGGCGTATTGACTTTGTGCGAGGTTTTAGCTTACAAAGGAGGTATACTATGTTATATATTGCAATCTTTCTTTGAAGTTTATGTAAAATATATCTGAAAAATATTGTCTAACTTAAAGGCAGTTTGCATTTACTTTAACATGAAAATGTGTTTTATTTGTAACTAGAAGAAATGAAACGTAAAATCATTATATTCTCAAGGATTGTCACAATGGTTCAGCCTTTACTTAAGATAGGGTTCCGTGCAACCTGTAACTGATACTTGGCATTTGTGTGCATGTCTGTTTTTAAAAGTTAAAGAAACTGTATTGAATCTTACGCAAAAACATAAATAGAACGTCATATGTATTATATAGAGAATATTACATGTATGTATTTTCATATTGAATTTATTAAACGAGTTGAATACAATAATAAAATAGCAGGCTCTGTCGAGCATTTTATCAATTTTATTCAATGAGTTTAATAAATCCAATGTGGAAAAGCACAAATGTAATATTCTTTTATCATATATACCTACCGAAACATTAAAAATTCTACTTCATTTTACTGTATAAATAAGTCAATTTGTCCAACGTCTTCTATACTATAAACGACGTCAACGTCAAATCTTTATTACACTAGTGTATTATCATTTTTATGTAATGGCTTTATTACACCCCCGTGACGTCAAACATAAATATTTATCCACACTTCTTCAGAATGTCGGGTTGGAACGTTCGGGGACGAGTGCTCACAAAGTTGTCACTGTGCAGATGACCGGCCATGTGATGCAATAACAGGTCATTGCCAGTCACCTGTATGCAAAACAGGATGGATTGGATTAGCATGCAACCAACGTGAGAAAATAAAATTGCTTAAAGCATTATATTTGCAAAACATTCGCCATCAAATCAGCATAAAAATGATGTTAAGAATGATTGTGTCAGGTACTTCTAGTAGGAGCGTTTATCACAACTTTTTCTGTTAACGCTTTTCATACAGTTACAGAGAAAGTCTTGATTCATTTAAACAGAAATGCTATGTCCTGTCCTTAAGCACGCTAACCATTTGAAAAAAAAGTACGTCAACGTAATATGCACCAACAGAAAAGTTGTAACAAACATATGTTATTTTCAGTCAATTATTGATAATCTTTTCTTGACATTAAATCTATATCATCGTCTGTAAACACATGGCAGAGTATCAGTAAACCTGGCGGAAGAAAAACACAAAGTGCCGAATTTTCAAATGCACTGTAAGCGTATAACTACGATAAGTCGTGTTTTTTTCTGTGTACAACGACTATAAATTATGCCGGCAATATCATAGCAGTTATTTTTATTAATTTGTAATTAAGTTATAATGATGATGATGATGATAATAATAATAATAATAGTAACAACGATAATAAATCTGGCAAATACATTACACACAAAATAATTTTTTAACCATTTAAAACACGTTATTTTACATCAGAATATACAGGCGAACATTTACTGTTTAAAGTATTAGACCCGTAATAGAGTACCTCCTTTTTGAAAAGTATTCAGTTCCTACAATAAGCCTACTTTGCCTGAAATTTCGCCCCCCTGGGGGTGGGGGGGTGTGGGGTGGGGAGCGGGGGGTGAGGGCGTAGGTTCAAGCTTCACTGTGACCAATTGTTTTTCCCTTATTTTCCTTTTTTCTTAGTAAGGTTTTACTATTTTAAAGAGAATTCCTATAGTTTTTGTCCTTTCATAGAATTTTTTCAAATCCACATATATGATAGGAAACTTTGTGCTGAAAACATGAACAAATAAAAACTATAGGTCACCAGGCTTGTTTTTGTAAAAAAAAACGTTTTGAACACACCCACTGTTGCTGAAACTGCCAGCGATTTTTCAACATTTTCATAATTTTCTGCTTTTTTTTATAAATACCAACCAAAATATACATCAAGACAGCACAAAAAGGTTTTCTTCGTTTTACAGATTTTATTATATACTTATTTGATATCATAGTCATATTTGTAATACTATATCTTCAATATCCTTACAATAATGGGTACAAATTTAAAAAAAACAAATTGTTTCATATTCAATTTTGTGAACTTTTTTTAATGAAAAATACCCTCAGTGAAGAATATATTTTTTTAGATTTTGAAAAAGCTCTTTCATAGAATATTTTCCTGTTTTTCTCGTGTATAGATAATTGTATTGTGAGCATAAAAAATGGCTAAAAATGTATGGGTCACCAGGCTAAATGTTTTGTCAAGACCACTAGAATACAACACCTCTTCGGACGGAAAATGGCGCGAACCTTGCCAAATCGATTACATGTATGTCTGCTAGAAGTAAAAAAAAGTTTTAGAAATTCTTAATTCTTTCTATAATTGAATATTGAATAATCTGAAAGGTGATATAGTCTTATCAGTACTAGGTCACTTGTCTTACATTATATGAACAAAACTGCCTTTGTACTAAAATGCGATGTGTAAACACAACCACAAAAATGGCAAGATACCTGTCAGACATGATTCTTGTCAATATAACGTAAACCAGTATCAACATTTGATTACCGATAAAAACTTATCAAAAATGTTATTTCTTTCAAGATTCCTAATATTTCAGATTGTCTGTCACATGTTTCAACAATTGTTGACTTCACTTCAGTTTACCATAGAAAGTGTCGGCTGCGCAGAAAGATGCGCATAAAAAACTATAGGAATTCCCTTTAAAGACTTATTTAATTTATTGATTTATTGTACAGTAGTAGAATTATTTCATTTGATAAGCAATTTCTTGCTGGTCAGAAAGAATTTACCTCTGAAACAGAAGGGTACAGAGTTAGACATCTTTAAGAATACTGAGTTACATGCGGTAAAAAATTCCTGTCTTGCCTTTTCTCTTTAGATTACATATTGTAGAAGAAGTGTAGGTAGGTTTTACTTCTGCCCCAAGATTATTTTTGAATGAAGTGAGCAAAATTTAAAACAGTCCCACAGGACTCGATCGTAATTTTTTATACTCCCACCAAACATGTTTTTTTTTTCGGGGGGGGGGGGGGGGGGGGGGCGCAGTTTTGTCGCATCGCGTCGCGTCCAGAAATCTGTATCTGTTATTACTAAATGGATTTGATTCAAACTTAAAATAGATGTTTCACCTTATCACCTGCATCACGTGGCACGAGGTTCATAACTCTGACACCAATTTGTCATGAATTATGCCCCCTTTTACTTAAAATTTAAGGTTAATTTTGATGCATTTTTACTATATCTCAGTTATTACTAAATGAATTTGATTCAAACTTGAAGTAGTTGTTCCACATCATCACCCACATCATATAACACAAGGTGCATAACGCTTTCACCAATATTTCCAGAATTGTGCCCCTTTTTGCTTAGAATATACTTGTATAGTGTTTTGATACACTTCATCTGTACCTCTCTTAATATTTGATATTTTTTAACACAGACTCAAGCTGTTGTGCAATATTCATCCACCATCGGAGTCATTAAACACTCCAATGACAGTTCTTTTCATGTTTAAATGTTTTTGTAAACAGGTGTGACATCATAAAATACAGGTAAAGTTCGACTTAGTCTGCAAACCACCGATTTTATATGTAGTTATGCCCCCTTTCCAACTTAAAATTTGTCAAACTCATGGTTGCCGGACAATAACTCACGAAAGGCTTGATAGATTTAGATAAATTTTGGTACACAGGTGTAACATCATAAAATACAGGTCAAGCTCGATTCAAATTGCACCTTCTTATGGCCATGTCTTTCTTATGGTTGCCATTCTTCTGTGACAATAGCGTATTGTGGGGCTGTTTTCGTCACTCCTGTGACAGTTCTAGTTAATGTTGGAGTTAGAATTCTCACTAAATCCGTCAGAAAAATGATATTGGCAGTTTTATTTTGTGTTTTAGTATTGTTTACCATTAGATTGGTTTTTCTTTTATAAAAATTAATGGTATAATGAATGTTCTGCAAACGTTTTGGAAAGTGGCCATCACTACAATTTGTCTCTACTTCAGCTCAATGAAAAAACATACACTATACAAAATTTATAAAACACAGCATGGTGAAAGTTGCTTAAAATTTGCAACACAGTGCAAAACACAGTCAACTTTAAGAATATACCTAGCAAATACCATTTTTAAACATTACTTTTAGATGTCCAATGCCTTAATTATAAGAATTTAATCATGTAATTCTGTATTAAATAGTATTGAAATGTTGTGCATTTTTATTCGGCTATTTTGTTCTTTGCGAATATACTAGTATAATGTAATTTTCTAGAATTTTTCTTATTCCAATCCATCAGTACATTGGCCTTCCTGTAAAGGATGCTTTAATTTCTTAAATATTGAATTACATTTGTCATTAAATTTCTATTTTGCTCATATCAAATGTTATTTGTTTTTAATTTTCCATTTTGTTTTTACAATTTTAAGCAAAATCACTTTGATTTTCCAGAATGTCCACAAGATACCTTTGGAGATGAATGCACTGAGAAGTGTTTCTGTGCGGAGGGTACATGTACCAATGACTATGGTATATGTCATGGTGAATGTCGATCCGGATACACTGGTTCTCATTGTAATGAAGGTAAGGGTCTTATACTCTAATGTATTGTTACTACACACACAGAATTTTATCTTATTCATCATTATAGACCCTTCTGTATAGCAGGGTTATTTTTATACAATTTTAAGCAAAACTTATTTGATTTTCAAGAATGTCCACAAGATACCTTTGGAGATAAATGCACTGAGAAATGTTTCTGTGCGGAGGGTACATGTACCAAAAACTATGGAATATGCCATGGTGAATGCCGATCCGGATACAGTGGTTCACACTGTAATGAAGGTAGAGTTTATTATTATTTATACATTAGTAATCAACAATGGTATGTAGTCATTAAAGCTTTTGCTAAACATCGAATTAGTTCAGGTTTTGTAAATAATCAGTGTTTATAAAAGGCACCTTAGTTATTGGTATGCTTCTGACGTATATTCAGTTACAACGTAGACCTGTAGTTTGTTAGTACCATTTTCGTCAAACGACGAATATGATAAATAAAATCAACATTTACGAAACTGTTATACTTCTTTTTTTCTGTTTCTCATTGTAAGGTACTCCGGTTCGGATAAAACCATCTTTTCTCTTTCCGAAACTTTAAATAATGACTGATAAGCTGGTGCTTGTTAATATCAACGCATAATAAACTTGAATTAAATTATTGTCATTACTTTTGAGCTAACCATTTCCATTTATGCGCACGCGATAGGAAGTTTTTTTTTTTGAATACAGTACGGTAGATAAAACCTAATAAAAACAAGCTACATTATCCTTCTTGGTCAGAATTGTCAAAAACATCATAAAATGCAAAAAAAAAAAAAAAAACAGGAAAGAAACATGCTGTTGTTTAATAGTTTACACTAATATATCACTATAAGCATTTTGATAGTTTGTTTTTCTTTTATCCTTCGCGATATGTTTACATTGTACACAAAGTAATTCCGATATTCTAGTTCACGATGCACTTACAATTGATTTAAAGTAAAACTTGACTTATTCGACTTTATAAAGAAACGAAACAGATTGCAATGATCTTCAAAACACATTTTATTTGATAAAAGATCAAATCTTTCTTAACTGTCATTTCGCTAGAAACCTCTTATTGCACAGGTCCTTGAAGACGAAATAATAACTGTTTGCATTTTACTCATACATTTTATCAGATGGTTATCAAGTAGTAATATACCGTAAACAAAACATAAAGCAAATGTAGTAAGTACACTGAATAAGTAGCAATTTTTAAATTGTAAAGTGAATAACATATTTCTCTATATATGCAATTGCTTTACAGTCGACGTCATGAAATCACAAAACCAGACAGATGTACGCACCAGTAGCGAGTATAGTAATATAAAAGTTATAGGTGGGGCAGTAGGCGGCACTTTAGCAGTTCTTGTTGTGATTGTTACAATTAGTATCGTGGTATTTAGGTCTAGAAAAAGAAACAGGTAATTTAAATATAATCGATCATATTTATCACAACTATTTACATAACTTTGAAACATTATTATTCTATCTAAATGTCATACATAGTTTTGATTTCACTCATATAAGTGACGTTTTTGGGCATATAAATCATTTTAACATTAATCGTATTGTTCTCTACTTTTTATAGCATCAATTTACCAGATTTGTAATTTTACAGTAATGGTAACGAACCTCATTACGCAACACCAGAAATCACTCCTGCACGGACCGAAACAGAATACGATACAATAGACGAGATAAAAGGTATGTGCTAATTTGTTAGGCTTGAGTTTACCAGCGTAGATATTGTGCGACTCTAAGCGTACTGTATTGTTCCCTGAAAGAACGAGTCATACTTTTCGATGTAAAGCTCATGATCATTTATTTGCATACTGATTTTAACTTGTAGCATGTAATTCAACGTTAATTTTGTTCTTTAGACTGATCAGAATTTAAAGCATCGACATTTTTACGCTTACCAACGGCCCGGTTCATAATAAAATGGCTTCGAAAATGACATCACAGCCCGATATGAAATCTACAAGTCAGTTTGTTAAGTATTGGCTTTTAAAGCGACTTCTCCACACATCGTGGTTTGTGATTTTATAAAATCAAACGTTTCCTATATTCACATTTATGCTGCATATTTGATGCTCTAACAATGTATTTTTCATCAAACGAATCCTGTTGAAAATAGTTGTTTTCCTAATAAATTAAAAACAAAAACATTCGTCTACTCTTTCTGATATTGGTTTTTCGGTTTATAAGAAACGGAATTCCTTCCAGCGAGCACTTTGCAAAAATCACTTATAGGTATCGCGTCGTATTCTGGCGTTTCAAAATGTAACCAAACAAAACAATAACATAAAAAGAAGTCAGTACACTACGTTTACGATGCGGTTAGTGATTCCTCGTTGGCCGAGCGGTTACGGTATTCGCAGTATACTTTTCGTTATGAGTTCGATTCACAGACCCGTAAAAACTGTATTTAATTTATTTTTCTTAAATACGATTCAACTAAAACAAGAAAATTAGTTAATCTAGTTCTGACTTGTTCACTAATTTTTTAGATACATCACTATTGACACGTAATTATGTTTAAATACACTCCGCCTTTAATATGATCTTATGTTTTTCAAGCTCTCTTGTGATACTTTTAAGCTGAACGGGTTAATTTGATTTTTTTTATAAATTATCTTACACTTCACATTAAGGACGCTCGCTACAGTTTCGTATTTTTTTTCTCAATAATAGTTTTTGATGAAATGTTTTGTATAAAAAGATCATGTTATGATGTATTGGAAAATGAAATAAAAATACTAGGTCACCAGCTTTGTTTCAAAGGTGGAATGCGCCTAATTTGAAGTTATCGGATTTCGTTTCATCAAAAATGGACGTCAATGGTCGTTCTTTGATGGTTTGCAGAGGAAAACGTTAGAAATATCAAAAAAGTAAAATCCGCAGTCTATGAGGAATATGCTGAATTTTATATTAATCAAAATTTCGAAACAAAACCCGATAAATTCAAATTAGGCGCATTCAACCTTAAATCAAATTACAACGAGGTGAGGTGTGGCGGGCATTTATACATTTATACAACGCAGGTTGGTACGAAATACTCTTTCAGTGTTTGAGCAAATGACTTAGAAATATAAATATATATATAAATTATCAAACGGCAGATTTCTTAATAAGCGGGTTTTAAGATGTTTCTGAAGCATTTTGATGGCATAGAACGATGAAAGTTTCCGCCCTTTTTTAACAAAACCTATAGTTTACGAATGTACGGTACGGAATTAGAAACAGCTGTGACTCAATGCAGAGTTTGAGCACTAGTATAAATAACAGACTCCAGTATATGTCGGATTGAAGCAATTTGAACTAAAAATATATCAAATTTATATATTTTGTAACCATGGTGATACTCACCCTAACCTTTAGTCAGTATATTATACATTTTGTACATTAAATGCATGCGAACATACAATAATTTGCGAATTTTTGCCGTAAGCGACATTAGATAATCACTTCCGGACATGCGCAGAAGACCGCACCATCTCTGCAGTGAGCTACATCGATTAGAAACACAACCAAATTGATACGGTGTTGGGGTAAATGTCGTCGCGTCCGGAAAACTGTAGCGAATGCCTTTAATAAAAGCATTGCCCAGTTATAATTTATGTATCGAGCGAGTTAAAAATACTACTGATTTTATACGAAAGGAAGAAACAAAACAATTAGAAACCAGAGAAAAACAAACTTACAGAAAGTATGTAATGCAAAAAGAAAATGTTGGTCGAACGCAAGGTTCGTAACGTCAAAACTATTACTACAAAATGATTATTTATCCATCCACTCAACTTACTTCGCGGTCAAGCCAACTATTGGTTTGGTTTCTATCGTATATTTTTACTTTAAACGAGAGTGTTACTGATAGTTTATTTATGCACATTTATTGCTTGAATGAAAAACGATAAAATACTGTGAGATACCTATAGATACGTGTGCGCTCTGTTATTAGTGACGGAAGCAAAATATACGCTTGTGTAGTTTTGGTCTGCTGCCGACGTAATGAAAGTGTATAACGAAAAATACTGTCGCGTCTCGTTCTATATTTATATCAATGTTTACAAAATAAACCGTTGGAACGGTTTATTAAAGTGCATGAGAAAAACTGCGTAATTCTGAAAACTAGAAACTAATCAACCATTAAGTGTCATAAAAATATATAAAGAAGTGGCGGCATTTTACCTTTCGGTGATAAATTATTTTTAAAATCACAAATCCACAATGTTTGGGTTAGTCGCTTTAAGACTGATTATACAGATTGGGGTTATCAAAATAAGTATGGCAATAATGCTTAAGTATCTACGCTGACCAACTGTAAATGATATGAGTTTAAGAGTTTACAAACAGTGCGTATATTGGAATGAGAACAGACGGCATGTATATGTACCTGTATAATTACAGAACAATCAATTTAGTCTGATTCACCTTGGTTCAGAATTTAGATGCTAAGTAATATCGAAGTGTCTAAACGACAAACCGTACTAAGTAAGGAGACAAACCAAATAAAGCACTTGTTTACTTTCATTCAACTTTGAAATAATTCTATAATAATGACAATTAATATGATTGCTTAATGGTAGTTGATTTCTGCCATTTCGTTATGCCGCAGCGGAGTAAAGCCAAACGTATTTATGGAATCCCGCCGAACGTCGCCCCGTCCCATGTCGTCCTGCCAAACGTCGATCGGATGAACATTGCCCTACATTTAGCGGACTGATATTCAGCTAGTCGATGTTAGTCGAGAAGTTGGTAAGGTAACGTTTGGCGAGGCAACATTCGGTGGGGCAACTTTTGTCGGGGAGCCGTTCACGGGGAGACATTTGGCGGGGCGCTGAAACGACATTTGGCGGTGGTACGTTTCGCGGGTTGATATTAAGAGGAGCTACGTTGGTCGTGGCAACGTTTGGCATGATAATAAACCGTTTCAAATAACAATTTGTGTATACTGTTTATTAAAAAATAAACAACAACAACAAAAAAAAAAATAAAAATACGTATAGTGATTTTGGATAAGATTTATAAAAAAAAACATGATGCTTTGGTTTCCAGAACATTTGGTTTTACCTTTCAGACAATCAAGACCAAAGCAGCGACAGTTATGGAAACGTGAGAGTCAGCGCCTTTTGACTTCACAATATTTCATTTCGAAGCCTATAACAACCGTTTTATTTTCAACATTGTATATATGTACCTTCGGATAATTATAAAGATTTACTTGTATACTGGATTGAGCTGAAAGATATGTTTGCTGCATCATTCACTTTCATCCACGACGATTACTTGTTTTCAAGCTGTACCAACAGACACATTGGTAAGGAACAGCTCCAATTCCCCGTCCTAGGATACTAAGAACATACTAAGAAATAATATATTTAACATTTTAAAATGAACAGACCAAATGACTAAAAATAAATTTCATGTTTTGTTACAATTTTGATGTTTTTTATTTTAATTCCAGTTCACTTGTCGATACTATGTGTACCCTATAACAAAATGCCAAATTGCTGTCACAGTCTTTTAGTTTCACAGTTTGATGTAAATAGTGATATAAAATATGAAATTAATCTGAACACCAGAAAACAAATTTCTACCTTATGCAAAATAGTGATTTAAGGGCGCCTCAGTTCAAATACTGACAAAAGGGTATAAAACATGAAGGTATCTTGTTGATTCGGTGATCTTTAGAAATAGAAATATGGTGTAAACGATCTTTAGGTTTGACCACTATATATATTCTGAAATAACGGGCCAATCGGATTAATTACTGCACACCAATCGAATCTTGCACAACGCAAAACGGTTACTTAGTAATATAACTTTTTTTGGTGAAAACAAGGACGTTTACGGACATAACTTTTACACGACAATAAAGATAACAATAATATTATTTGTGGTACGTTTAATTTGGAAGGTTTATTTGTTTTTACGGGACATTAACACAATCAATCAATACTAATCATTATCAGACTATTAATGAAGACTTGTCATTATCGTACACTCCGAAACAACGATGTTGTAAAAGTGGGAGTGGGGGGGGGGGGGGGGGGGTGTATACTGGTTTCAGGTTGGCTCTCTGTCTGTCCGTCCGTTGGTAAGTCTGCAGACATAATCTTGTGCGCATCATCTCTTCTCATCCCCTTGACACAATTTAATGAATCTTCACACATGTGATCAGTTACAACAGCAGTTGTGCATTTTACATGTAATGATCTTTCAGAAAAATATCCTGCAGAGTTATGGGACCTTGATTTTTGTTACTATACTATATGTATAGAGCCTGCAATCTAAACTTGTACATAAAGTCTATATAAAAACAGTCCACATATTTATGCAATCGTGTGTGCGTCATATTGCAGTGTACAGTGTCAGTGCGTGCGGGGAGGGAGGAGGGGGTGTACATTCATCACCTTAAGTGATAGCTCTAATCACATAAGAAAAAAAATCTATTTGTGGTATCAAAGCAATAATACTGAAAATAGTAAGATTATTTGCTGTTGAAAAAAATCTTGGTTGTCTTTTCCTTATATAAAAATCTATGACACGGTACCTTTTTATTGCTCTTCCGTTTGAAAGGCAAACATATGCCTATACTATATTCCCAGAGTGCTTAAACAGTTTTCAATATCTGATTTTCTCTTCACGGTCACTTCAGACAATCTTTTTACTTCTTAAATAATTCATGAATGCGCATGTTCCATGGCGGCCCAAAAAGAAAAATACATAATGTTATTTTTCTAATTTTAGTATCTCAATATGTTATCCATATGACAAAAACAAAATATTAAATCAAGATATAAAATATGAGTATTGACTTATTGTAGCTTCTGTATGTGCCATTTGCAATAGTTTGAGAAATAATATCATCATTTTAAATTATGACAGAATTTTCGAGATTTATTAACTGAAATTAAGTTAGTTTTAATCAATACACATAATCCAAGGCAACTGATGTGATGTCAATGTTCCCCAGGGTTTAATACGTTACATACATGGTACGTTTCTAAAACGAGGTTTTATTGTTTTTACTTTAAATTCTTCAAAGTACTACAATACGTTTATCACTCATTTCTTCTGGTTTAAACGGTATACAGACACATGGTAGTGTGACTCGATTTGACAAGAAAGTATGTAATATGAAACGTCTATGGTATAATATGAAAATAACGGTGAGAAGGTATCCTTCGTATTTTTACTGTGTAATGTTTTACTTATTAGTCACTTGTTTGACAACATGTTTTGGTCGTTACAACAGATATCTTCACTTTCACTAGCACAAAACTTATGCACGACAATCAAGCTACGTTACATCGACCAGTCTGATGGGATATTTATCATACTTAGGAATAGTATTGACTGCACACTCTGCTTATCAAATGGTAACAAGCCACAGTGTCACATTCAGATAGGATCTCTAGTAGATCGTGTATTATGTCCTTACTGGCATCAGTCGTCGCATTTATGTCCATAACGGCTCTATTTTGCACAGGTGATCCTTTTATAACCTGAACAGGCACGCTGTGTACCAAGTCATGATAGAGTGCAAGCAGGAATGCATTCATATCGGCTATATAGATCCGCCCTGGTAGTCTCATTCGCAGCAAGACCATTTGTTAAGCTAG
Source organism: Mercenaria mercenaria (assembly GCF_021730395.1). Lineage (NCBI taxonomy): Eukaryota > Metazoa > Mollusca > Bivalvia > Venerida > Veneridae > Mercenaria > Mercenaria mercenaria. The sequence goes on from NW_026463387.1 coordinate 185,848, forward strand.
GATCTTGTCCGCATCTTTGTTGTCCTCATCTCCACTTGTCTAAGTCTGACACGTTCCATAACTTCAAGGGAAACTTATCTTTACCTGTGTGGCTCAAGTGTTTTTGGTATACCTGTTTGGAAATGATGTATTAATTTACAATTCATCACATATGAGAGCTATCCGCTTCTTATTTCTGGTACTGATAGGATAGCTTTCCATTCTGGCAGTAACTGTTGTATCTCTGTTGACAGGATGTTGCACTCCGTACTAATTTTGTGCTGAAAGGCCGATACAGGTCTGTCAAATACAAGCTACACATTGTTATGGCCCAGTTTTCTTTAGATACATTTTCTAAATTCCTGGTTGTGATCTATGAAGGTAAATTCACTAGCCGATGAATTATGTAACAGATTTCCGAACCATCAGTAGCAACATTTTCTATCAGTTTGAAGGACTACCTGCAGATAACCGCCTGAAATATGTTTAGTCAAACGTAGCTTATACTTAGAAATTCTAAGTTTCCTCTATTTAGTATACATAAACGTAGGGGGCAAATGGCAATAAATAAGACAAAACCTTTTTTAAGTCAATGTCTCTAAAATTAGCTTGCAAACTAATTTCCCTAGATTAGATCTAGATTGGTTCTGTGTGAAATGATCTTGCAATACATATCCCCCGAAAATAATGGAAGCGGTTTGCGTTGTAATGTTTATTCAAATGAGGTTCTTGTTTGAAGAATAGGTGGAACTTAAAATAGCCAAGTCGACGTCACAATGAAATAAAATCTTACAGACGGAAACTTCCGCCATGAGATATCTGTTCAGATCATGAACGATTTGCTTATTCAAAATAGAGCCATTTTTTACATTAATGCGACGGCTGATACCAACAAGGACATAATACACGATCTGTGAGCAGCTCACACATCTGGATATGACAATGTGGCATGTCGCCATGCGATAGTAAAGGGTTCAGCCATCAAAGTTTCTAAGTATGGTAAAGTTTCTACGTATGGTAAAGTTTCCATCAAAACAGTTATAGACGATTCAGCAAATCAGACAGATGTTGCTAGAGAACTGACGGCATCTGTTGCCTTTTGTCATGTAATCAATAGGAAGAGCTTATATTGCAAAAGGCGCATCTGTCCCAAAGATACACTCCCACCAATGACAGAATCGTGCATTTCCAAGCTTGTGAGTGGAGACACGCTGTAGACCCGCATATGCCAGAACATGACCAAGTCGTTGTCTTCGGTCATTTTGCCTGCAAGGAAATCCTCATAATGATAAATCCTGATAATGTGTTCGTGCCCCTTTCCAAAATACAATATCGAAGTAAAGTGTTCTATTGTCGTGCACAGTTTTATGACGTTTGGAAGCGAGGATATGTGTTGTTACGAAAACAAAATCGTTTAAACTATGACTGACTAGTTGAAGTGTAAATACGTGGGATATCTAGTCATCGATATTTTCATGGTATATTATAGATGTTTTGTAATACATACGTTCTACTATCGGGTGTCACCACCATGTATTTTATATATCGTTTAAACAAATTAAATATTATTCAAGCCATTGCATGTTTTACTTGTATTTGAAGTGTATAAGAAATGTATAGATGTACGTATTTTTAGATAACAGATAAACCGTCAGTACAAACAGATGTTTCACATTAAAAATGATATACATCATTTTGGTAACGTATAAATGATGTAACGTATTACTAGTATACAGACACTTAAGTTGTCTTGAATTGTGTGTGTTCGTTGAAATAGTTTGATTGTCGAAAATGACTATCAATAAAATTGTTAGGATTATAAAATCCTATTATCATTTCTCAAACAGTATGTTATATAAATACAAAGCTAATTTTCATCATATGTGGTAACGGAACACTACTATTTTCAAATTGCATAGATAGAAGCCACAAACATTAATACATCTCATATTGATTTAATTGTGTTCAAGTCAAATGTATAGAACACAGTGATGCTACAAATAAAATCTTTAACAATATATTGGCCGCCATCTTGTTTCTAGCTAAATGCTTAATGGTGCCATTTCCGCATTAGGAATTTTGTATAGGGATCTTTGCACGCGTATGCTGATATATGACATTCCGCGACCAGATTAAGATATTTCACTACAGGCACCGGCATAAATCGATTATCTTAAATCTTCATCAAAGTATCATCTATTCATATTTCATTTCATTTATAAAAGATTTCCAAAATTATGTTTTGTCTACATTACATTCTGTTAACAAATGCACTTCATGATCAAAGTGTGTACGTTTCTGTACCAAATTTACCATTACCTAGATTTGTAAAATCAGCATTCAACCAGGTTTCAGACAAGATGTCATAGCATCAAGCTTTTCCAGGTCTATGTCTTGTATTTTGAAGTCAGATTTAATCGATTTATAATGCAAAGATTTATACATATGTTTCTTTTACACTACACTAATCATCATAATCTGTATCAATCATTGCTTTGTAAAATCATAATTTGTATTAACGCATTAACTTATATATCTGAGACAACATTTTCCTTTAGATAAAATCAATCCTGGATGTTACTAGAATCAAATTAAAATCCACGGAATTTAGCCGAAAAGCAATAAAAACCGTACTTATTGACTAGATAGTGCGAGGGATCTCATCAAAGATATTTAAATTCACGATGTACAGTTACATTTGTTTGAATTCATTATGCACTTAATACATGTTAGAGGTTCACTTGAGGTATTCTTAAAATTTGATTTTACGGACCTGGCTAACCGTCGAAACTACAATGTTTTAGCAAAGCACAGATTTGATAAATATGTTTTGCACAAGGATTGATAAAAACATACATGTAAGACAAGATGTGTATGTCAGAAATTTGTATTTACTAGAATATTATAATTTATATGCCACTTCATTAGAAATGAATGTTTGTAAGATTACTATTACCTCCCTTTTGCTCTGCCTTGACGGCGCAACAATTTAAAGTGAACTCACTTTAAGCGGTTTTAAAAATTGAGTTTTGGTTAAGATTCTTTACATATTCAAATATTTATTGTACAAGTCGAAGATGAGCCTGGAATATATTTTCTGTTGTCTCGGTGAAATTCTGTAGAATTCCGTTATGTGGAACCTTTATATTGTAGGTATGATGCATGATTCAGCAGTTGACCATTTCATACATGTACATGTATACTTATATCATTAAGTGTTTGACATATTAGCTATTTCTCTATCTTAGTAAATACACAATATGTTACATTATGTACGAATATGGTTTTCTTTTTTTTTTTAAATAAAAGGTCTGTAAAACTATTTAATCTAACCCTTAGCGTACACATTAATTAACACCAATCATATATACCTTATTATAATAAGTAACAAGAAGCGCTTGAAACGTCACTGTGTGGCCGAAAACTGAGCAGTGTGACTCACTCGCAGTAATTTAAATAAACGAAGCATGGGTATGTAGTAAATACCGGAAGAATTTGGGGTATACATCGCTATACTAAGCTGAGCCCGTGCAATGCGTAAATACCAAGTCAAGGTATTTACGCTTTGCACGGGCTCAGGTTTACCGACACTGAGGTTTGCTTTCTGATTTACCACAAGGTCGTTAACAGCAAACGTGCATAATATACAAAGGCCGTCTTAGGTTGTATGCAGAAGAAAAATATGTCTGGATATTATCAGTTTGATAAATAGCCTCATAATTATGATGTTCATTTTGAATGTTTATCAACTGTATTTGCTACAATGTTTGATCTTCATATTCATTTCTTTAACACTGCAAATCGATACAAAATTTTATCAGCCTAAAATCTGAAAGGTTATGAAATAAATCTGCTTCCGCATATTCCCCATGCCAAGCGGGCATATTTTATTTCGTTTGCTTTATCATTAACTTTGGAAGGTTGAATTTGTTGTATGTGGAGGGAACTGGGTAAACGTTTTAATTTATGTATTCTTCTCGATGAAAGCTATGTTATATGATACATATGTAATTAGAATTGATAATTACTTTTAATGCGAAGATTGATTTCATTTTACGAAATCTATGAAAAAGATACATAATTAGAAATTTACGTTATATTTATCTGTATAGTAAAGATGAAAATGTGCAACATTACGGAAATCTGTTAGGGGTGTGATAGTTTCTAGTACGAATTAAGTAACGCGGTACAGAGCCACAAGAGAACATTAAAAGACTAATGCGGTATATAGTGGAAGTAAAAAAAGTTGAAAATTACAACACTTTATCTGTTTGTCAATTTACCTGTATACGCATACACTTTTCTCCAATTTCAATAGTATGAAAACATGAAAGTAGTAAAAAGAATTTTTCCACATACTTATCAAGGTAAATGACGGGAAAAAACAAGTTTGATTTTTGTAGACATGTATGTTTGTACGTTGCTTGCAGAACATAAGCGCAGGTGATATATTCAAATACTAGCATACTAGTCAGGTTATTATCTGGTTACCAACCTGCGCTCGTTAGCTTTTCAGGCTGATACGCTCAATACTAACCCTTTAAAATCACAGAGATCATGCGGCAAATAATAAAATGTTATCAGCTGTTGTTGTCACAGTTTCCAGAAATGGCGAGAAGGTACATGTACATCCAATCCGTATATCAACTTTTAATTAATCTAGAGATTCAGGTCCCTACGCCTCTCCATTTGATATGAAATCAAAACAGAGATCTCTTATTTCATACTTCGTTAGTAGTAAGTTCTTACTTCTAGGTTAAGAGCCAAACATTTAGGTTGTTCTATCACAAATACCTGGTACATTCAGTTTTTGTTAAACTATTTTTTTAAAGAAGACATATTTGTTATCGAAAATCAACTTTTGAAGGTATTTGGCTTCAAATCGATGGTCAGATTTTAGAAAATTGCGAAACTCAAAAATTGCGTAATATGGTCTCTCTCCAGTATGTATAATTTTACGAAATTTGCATGATATACATATTATACTCCATCTATAAGTTTGTTTGATTGATTTTCCTTCACAATGGGTTATGATTAAATCTTTCCTTTTATCATCGTCTTTGACATTGTCTTAGATGTATGCGAGTTATGTTGTGCGGTACTGATCATAGGGTATAGGAAACTCTACCTTATTGTATACTAAGAATAAATTCATTTTACAAGTCATTACACCAAAATGACATCAATCACATATATCTCAAATATGTTTACATAACTTTTATACATAATTATATATGTATAGAAGATTGTCAGCCTTGTTCCCGGATATTTTTGTTTCTAAAGATATTCTGTAAATACTAAATTTGTTCACGCATACTATTTTACATACATTTTCTGCAAGTGAAAATAACCATAGTTTTATAGATTTTATTACGGTGCCCCTAAAGTGACATGTTACGCACTTTTTTTCCACTTAGGTAATGTGAGACTTTTTTTATTTCGTTTAAACGAAATCATTTCGTTTAAACGAAATAACTAATTCGTTTAAATGAAATAACTAATTTGTTTAAACGAAATGATTTCGTTTAAACGAAATAGTTATTTCGTTAAAACGAAATGTTATTTCGTTTAAACGAAATGATTTCGTTTAAACGAAATAACTAATTCGTTTAAACGAAATGATTTCGTTTAAACGAAATAGTTATTTCGTTTAAACGAATTAGTTATTTCGTTTAATTATAACACTCTACAAAGAATGTTTTAACTATGACTCTTAAACATAATATATCGATTTTCATATAGGTATTTAAAGTGTTAAAGAGAAATCCTATAGTGTTTTTATTTCATAGATTTTTTTTTTCAAATTCAGATATCTGATAGGACATTTTGTGCAGAAAACAATGAACAAGTAAATATAATGGGCCGCCAAGGTTATTTTTGTTAAAAATTGTTTCGAACGCACCTATGTTGCTGAAACTGCTAGCGATTTTTCAACATTTTTCAAAATTTTCTGCCTTTTTTTATGAATACCAACAAAAACATAAATCAAGACAGCACAATAAGGTTTACATATTTATTTCATATCATAGTTATAATTGTAGTACAATATCATTACAATGATGGGTACAAACGAAGAAAAATCTTGTTTCATCTTCACTTTTGTGAACTTTTTTCAATGAAAATATACTCATAGTAAAGAATATTTAATAGATGTTGCAACAAATTTTTCATAGTCTTTTTCCTGTTTTGCTTGTGTATAGATAATTGTTTTATGAACATAAAAATGGCCGAATAAAGGGTGTGTGTGTGTGTGTGTGTGTGTGTGTGTGTTTGGGTTTAACGTCTTTTTCAACATTTTTTTTTCAGTCATATAAACGACGGTATCTAGTTGTAGCAGTGAGCACACTGTCCAACTTTATAGTGCTGCCGAATTGGAATATCACGCCGTAGACACGTGGCATGATACCCCACCCAGTCACATTATAAGGATCTTACATGCCTGCCTGTGTAAGACAGGGTTTTCCCTACCCGAGGGACAGTGTGGAATGGAAAACCGAGCGTTAGCGAGGTTTTTTATCCATGCTGTCCCGAGGGTAGGTAAAAACAGCTGTCTTACACAGGCAGACATGTTAAATCATTTTTCTTGCCTATCGAGTTCAAAAGAGATCGTGGAGACAAATAGGTGTGGGTATTTCCTGACATTATTTAAACGATTTAAACTTTATAAAGTTTATGACGTCACAATGGTGCCAGTACTATATGACGTCACCTTAGTGCACGCTATTTTAGACAAGGTTTTTCCCTAGGGAAAGACAGGAATATCTATCCCCGGCGCGTGCTCGGATAAATGTATACTTTTCCCGCTAGATAGGCAAGAATATACTGACATCGGGCTGACCAGTCCTAGCACTATCCTCTTAATGCAGAGCACCAAGCGAGGAAGCTACTAGTACCATTTTTACGTCTTTGGTATGACGCGGCCGATGATCGAAAGACGTAAAAAATGGTACTAGTGGTCACCAGGCTAAATTGTATGGTAAGACCGCTTGAATACAACACCTGTTCAGACGAAAAAATGGCCTGATCTTGACCAAACTAATTATATCTGCTAGAAGTTAAACAATTCTTAATCCTTTTTATAATTGAATACTAAATGATTTGAAAGGAGATATTGTTTTATTAATACAAAGTTAATTGTCTAACATTATATGAACAATACTGTCTTTGCACTGAAATGCGATGTCAAAACACAGCCACAAAGTTGCATGATACATGTCTGGTATGATGCATGTTAATAGAACATAAACCAGTATCAACATTTGATTACTGATAAAACTTATTGAAAAAAATGTTATTTACAAAAGTCAAAAGAATTCACATAACATAAGTCCTTTTGTATGTACTTAAATCTATCTCTACCTGACATTGTAGAGGTTTCGAATAACAGACAGAGTGTTCAGTACCTTCTAAATTCATGCCTATTGTTTCGTAAAAGAGACCTACTAGTTTAAATGATATTTTGTATTATTCTTCTATTACAAGACCAAGTATGCATGGTTATGTTTCCAAATGTAACACTGGAGTTTTTTACATCTTCTGCAACTTTGAAAAACTCCAGAATTAGAAAGAGTCTTTCATGTAGTTCCAAAAATGTAATCTATGTTATTACATTTTAAAGGTGTCATTTTCAGTATGTTGGACAGATCAACCAAATGTGCTATAAACGCATGAGTAGTCATCGATTTGATATAAACCATTATCCCGAATCTTTAACTTTTGTTTCTGAACATTTTAATTCCAACCTTCACACAACTGATGACTTTCCATTCATGCACATAGAACATATAAATGGTGATTGGAAACATTTACTTAAGGAAACTTACTGGATGTTTGAGTTAGACACAGTTTATCCAAAAAAAAATATTTTAGTAATAATTAATTTAAGATTTTTTGAACTATTTGTTCTACATTTTTTACACATCCTGTTTGTAATCTGAATTTTTTCTCTAGAAATAATGTATCTTCATAAATCCTTTACATTGTATATTTTCTGAATAATATGTATAATGTTTTTTAATGTTAAATTACGCATGTTGCTGCATACGTTTTGATGCCGTTGTTATGGCGTCGTGCTCTTTACATTGTATATTTTCTGAATAATATGTATAATGTTTTTTAATGTTAAATTACGCATGTTGCTGCATACGTTTTGACGCCGTTGTTATGGCGTCGTGCTCTTTACATTGTATATTTTCAGAATAATATGTATAATGTTTTTAATGTTAAATTACGCATGTTGCATGCATACGTTTTGACGCCGTTGTTATGGCGTCGTGCTCTTTACATTGTATATTTTCTGAATAATATGTATAATGTTTTTAGTGTTAAATTACGCATGTTGCTGCATACGTTTTGACGCCGTTGTCATGGCGTCATCAGCGTTATTAATTGTAAACGTTATACCCCTGAAGAAAGTAATTGGAAATAAATTTGATAACAGTTTGAAGTTGTTCTTCCATTTTCTATTATAACGTATATATAGTCAAACATATGCAAAGGATTGATGAAGGCCACTGTATATCTTACATGCCTGCCTGTATAAGACCGGTTTTTCCCTGTAAACTGAGCTGTCCCGAGGGTCAGGAAAATAGCTGTCTTACACAGGCAGACATGTTGAATCATTTTTCTTGCCTATCACGTTCAAAATAGATTGTGATGACGAAATGATTTGGGTATTTCCAGGCATTAATTTTATAGTGTATGACGTCATAATACTGCCAGTACTATGTGACATCATCTGAGTGCACGCTATTTAAGACAAGGTTTTTCCCTAGGGAAAGATAAGAATATCTATCCCTGGCGCATGCTCGGACGAATGTATACTTTCCCCGCTAGGTAAGCAAGAATGTTTTATCTTCTCGTTTAACCATATATGCTTAGATGTAATATTGCATAGAGATTACATGTCAAACAAGTACAGAAAACGTTCTTAATTTCCTGAAGGTGGTTTTTGCAGACAGAATTGACGTTGAAATCGTATTAGGAATTTAGCTTATAAATTTATGCGTATTAAAAATCGGATGGTAAATTATTGATATATTTTGTCCAGTACTAAATATCATAGTACGAGTATATGAATAATAATAATAATGATAAAGTCTTTATTTAATGAGCGTAACATACGTGTACATAACATGAAGATGAAACGTAAACTTATATTTAGTATGGCCTTCAGCAGTAATAATATTTTCTATATTTTCACTGGTTTTTCGTAACTATTTTTGTATCATTGGGTAGTGACTTTAGTACTATTTGAAATAGTGTATATAGATAATGGAGCAAACAGTTTCAAGTCAAATACAGTATTTACAATGATTCAAGGGACATTACTTCGGAGACCAAAAACAGAAAAGAAAACCGCAATAATGTATTGAAATTATCGGGAATTGCGTGTTATACATAACTCGTACAGCTACACTTCCATATTCAATAACTTCGCGAATGCTGTTTATGTAACGTTACACCGCTCGTAAAATATTTATTTTCATACCATTTGAAGAATATAAAAATCATATTCATGCAAAACAAACTTGAATATCCATCATCTATGTATTAATATGAATCTGTTCTCTTTGCCTTTTTATTATAATATTAAGCGATTAGCACCAGAAAATTATATTTCATTCTTTTAAAGCATTCCACAGTTGTATTACTTGGTTACTGATTAATAAATGCTTCGCAAAAATAGTGTATCTTTATCAGACTTTGTGACTTTCGAACTTGCATGTGGATTCCATCTACATACATTTTCTTATTTCGTACTGAAATTGTTACACGGAGCCGGTTGATGGACTTCCAGTTCAGATCATTTGAATATAGGACCACCCAGTATTTGGAACTGTATACCAGCAGTAGTACTTAAGGCAGTTCTGCACGTTTGATAAACCGGAAGTGATGACGTAACGTCATTTATCCGGAAAACGTAGAATAAAGCCTGGATTCGGCGTACGGAAATGAAAATCATTTTATGAATTAATCGCAACCTGTGAGTAAATTTATTACAATGGTACTGTTGCTATATTTCTAAAATCAAAATATGGTATTAAAACATATGGATCGTTTTTGATTCAAAATGATGTTTTAAAATTAGCGTAATCATGGTCAAATATCCTAAAAATAAGCTCACGGACCTAAAAATTTTATTTTATCAAATTATAGGCCATGTTTTTATTCACAACTGTGAGAAGTTTCAAAATCTACATTGTAGAACAATTTCAATTCGCGAACATTTTATGATAGTCATGATTTTCCCATAGACTCCCATTATGAAATATTGCATGAGGTCCATATTTTTCAAATCAGTCTAGCAAAAATTCAAGTACACGACCCTATCTTTTTTATTTGTTGAATTGATTAGGTATATTCTGAAGTTTTGAAAAATCAGAGTTTGATTAAATTCTACATTGTAGAAACAATTTCGATCCAAACGTGCAGAACTACCTTAACACATCGAAATTAATAAATTTTCATCAATCCACAATGTTTCGTATTTGTGAAATACTATAGCATCAAATAAAATCATGAACGTAGACAGATTGTGAAACCTACAGTTCTTGTATGATAAGTAACAACACAATTTAACATGCATTCGTGTTTCATCAGTTTAGACATTAAAGAATAAGGACATGCGTCTTCTGCGATTATACATTTACAACTTGACTTATCCTACCAATGGCGTTAAACTATATATTCGTTTAAAAAGGTAATCAAAACCAAACATTTTTGCCTGACCTCAATGCCTTATTAGAATTCCGTTCGTTATAAAAATATGATAAATACATTTTCATTTGATCAATTTTGCGGAAGTAATCAATTTTTAACATTTATTTATATAGCTTGTATTGGGTACTTCGGCAGATATAGTATAGGTGTGAATCAAACGTTCAGTTTTACAAATTGGTACACATTAGGTAAAATACCATCAGTAAATAAAAAAGATCCGATCTAATTTATTTATGGAAAGGAGAAATGTAAATCTAGGCAAAGATACTTAGTCACTTACAATTATGATAAAAGAGAAAAGTAATGGTGAACAAGTATGTTTATCTCATTTTTAAATTGAAATGTATTCAATATTTTAATGGTGTTTCAAGTACTGAACGCTGTTCAAGCAATAACATCCAAATACCAAGTTAACTGCCTGTTTGATTACAGACTTACAATTTGACAAATGTGAAATTTACTTCGTGGATGGATAAAATTGTGTGATCAAGGTATATTCCGACCTTTTTCCCTTTTAAATACTGTTTGATATATGTAACTTTCACGTGGCAAGTACATTGAATGTTTGTATTTCCATTGTCCAATGATTATAAACATGATTATGAAATAGTGTTCTGACGCTCTAAGCCTACATGTTTGCACAATATACACTACAAGAACATTTCTGAGAATGTATAAATATAAATAATGTATGTAGCGGTAAATTATTAGTATTTAGCTCAGTTATATGATAATATTTTACGAGATTACAAGTTCAGAATATTTACTATATGCTCGATAAAAATTGTTTTATTGTCTGATTATGTCTTTCCGCTTGTTTATGAATGAATAACATTTTAGTTTCTCTGGATTAATGAACTCACTGGTTTTATAAATTCTGCTTTGTGCTAAATGAATCATTTCGTGGTCCGTGAATAAGTTCTTTTTGTCATACTCTAACGTTACTTCTTATCTACGAATAACGTAACTGTTTAGTTTGTAACCAAGTGGAAACTTATAAACAACAACAAAATAAAACATAAAAAAGAGCTTCATTTCTTTGAAAACGATAATGGTGAAATAGGGATTACAAAGAAAGTAGCGATAGAAAATCTGAAGACATTAAAGGTAACCCAAAACGGCAAAAATGAAAATGTTGCAGGATCAGCTCGGCTGAGTCAGGTCATGCTGCTGGACGAAGAGGTCTGTAGTGTACGATATAGTGTGCGTACATCTGAATCTTCTACTTTTTATATGAATCCTCCCTTTTATTCTTCACTGAAATTTCGTCGTAGTTTCGGTTCTTTTCGTAGCCGTTTTACTATATTTCTATGTTTCTTTTAGCATCATTTTTGTTATTTGGTACGGTCAGATCTTTCGTTTACCAAATTAATTTTGCCCTTGGAAAAACTAAGTCCATTCTGTCTGTACTCGGATAATTTACGCATGTATGTTTCATCGACGGGATTCGAAACTCCTATACTGTCTTACCAAGGTGAACTCTTATGTCTTCTGGTATGTATGTGATGACGTGTTTTATGTATATCAATACGTGGCATATGGATCAGACATTACGGTAAAAGGCTTCGACTTAGGCTTTCATAATCTTATTTTGAACAGACGTCTACAAGCCGGTAAAAACACATCCATTCTGTCGTCATTGGAATCTGTATGTGCCAATTTAAAGCCTTGCAATTAAGGCAAGATAATTTTTTCACCGGTATCTTTTGTTGATGGGCGTCGCTATCATAGGTTCAATGAGGACTTTATTGGGTATTTCTATTTATAAACTGTCCTTACATATGCTGTTGCAGTATCTAGATATCTAACATTCGTATTTGTGGCATTTTTTCTAATTGTTTCTAATGAAACTTGAATGAATCAGTGCTTTTTTTAAACATCAAAATTATAAAAATAAATAAATATTTTGTTTGCACCTATTCAAATCAAATTCAGACGGCATAAACAAGAAGGATATGAAAACAAAGAAAATGCAGCTCAGCCAAAATAAGATGATGAAATAAACGTATTGTATGAAAGCGCAGCCTTCCCAAACGCAAAGCCAGCACGCGGACCCGCACAAATACACACGCACGCACGCACGCATGCACAGCAAATATACAAGGACAAAACAAACAAATAAAAGAACAAAATGGGGCACCGAAGTCATGTTATTGGAGGAATATGTTCCTATTTTCTCTCACTAAGCCTCTTTAACGTTTGGAACTTTTAGCTCGAACGTGTAAACTCGAAAGCCAGGTAATGGTCTCTGTTGAACTTCAGCAGCTGAAAAAAGTATCTGTACATTAATATAGTTCATAGCAGATATTCCAATTTATTTCCTAAAGTTCCCAATACTACTTAAAAGTAAATTTACTACTTTTTTTCTTTCTAAATTTGTTATTTTAAATATATGTTATATTTTAATGAATCAGATTTTTCAATAAAACTTTAATAGAACGCATATTGAAAGCGATTTGCACGAAATAAAAACACAAAATGAAAAGAACAAATCTTAATCAAGCAAAGTTTTTCAACATTGTGTTATTTAAATTTTACTTCAGCTGGTTAGACAGTGTGTTCTGATCCGGATGAAAATGAGTACCCGGAACTCCAAAAATTAAAAGCCAAAACTCGGACTGGTGAGACGCTAGAAACCAGGAAGGTAACGTTACGCATTTTTTCGACAGATGATGAGCGAGATTCTGTATCAACAAACAACTTGTATGCAGCAAGGAGCTCCCGAGTTTCAGAGGTGATAGTGATCCATTTTATCTGGCACCTAGACTTACAGTTGTGAAGACCACAACAGGTTCATGCGACAGCGCATTTTCCAGAAAAAAAACTAGCCAACTTGAAGACATCTGTGTCTGTTAAGGCCAGAATCGAACGTCACCTAACAAACCACTTAGTCCCCGGAAACATTTGGTGTAAAAGCTTTGCGACAGTGATGTTAAGCCGACAAATATCATGAAAGTACAAATGTATCAGCTCACAAAAAAGTGCAAATTATCTTAAATTACCGGTACTCTGAAATGCCCATTGAGAACCAAAGGAGGTGTTTAAAATTATTGTCAAACACTGGCAACACTAATGTCAAGAATGGTGTTTTACCCCTCTCTCCAATGTCTATGCCTTCCAACACAGTTCAGCAAAACGTTCCAACTACACATGTTCAGCACCAAACCAACACATAAATTGATGTGAATTCTTCCGCAACTAAGTTGACTGAATGTTGACTAAATTTTTATCTTTCGTTATTTTTGTGAAAAAAAGCAAATTATTGGATCTGATCTCACTACTGGATGCACATACCAATAAACATGGTTTAAAACCCTGTAAAATATCCATTAAAATAGGAAAAACCGTTAATTAACCCCGTTAATTCTTGCATCACATTATTTAACAGGTTTCACAATATTAATGGGTTACATGTTAAAATACCATTAAAACACCCATTTTTGACAATGAATTATGCCATTAAAATTTAGTTTGGTAGCTAAAAAGTTAATGGCTTTGAAAAAACAGTGAAATTCTGTATATTTTGAATTTAACAGGATTATTCATGTCCCTTTAATTTGATTTAATGCCCATTAAATGTTCAGGTTCTGTACGATTTCATTTAAGAATAAAGTTGATGGCCCTTAACAGCATTTTTGATGCCCATTAAATCCTACATTCTGTAAAATGTGATTCGTATATTTTCTTTTTTTTTTGTTTTTGGCTTGCACTCGTCCTACTGAATGATTATAATTCCAGTCCCACATTGTTCTAAAATGGACTTTAATCACAATAAATACATACTACGCACATATCGTCTATAATATATCATGATGTTATATTTACTTGCGTTAAAGTTATTTCCCCTTGATGCAGTTACGCCATTTTTTACAAATGTTTGCCAAATTGTGTTCCTACAAAAAAAAATCGGATTTATTTCAATGAATGTTGGATGAAAACATATTACTTTATTTGATAACATCAATGTACATTATTTTGGTAAGGGTACATACGTATTGATGCATGCCACTTTTTCTGTTTTTTGTTTTTCCTGTCCAAATAATCAGCATTTGTATAAGAAAATGGGTGGGGTAAGGAATTTACATTATAAAATGTGTTCAGACCAATTTAGATTTTCAAATCATTGAGTAGAAACTAAAGTTTATAGAAAAGTGAACAGTACACATGATTGTGAAGATTTACAGTCTTAAATTCATTTGGGGCATGGGCAGATCAATCGCTTCTTCATTTCAATGAATCAAAGAGTGTGGTACGCTTGATTAGGGAGGGGGGAAGCTACTTGTGATGCACACCCTCAAACATTTGCTCTTAGCTGTTTAAGTGCATGCACCTGAGTACAAAGTACAGAAGTAGAGCTAAATTGTGATTGCCCATTGTGCGCTGACATTGTCATCAACAGTTGCCTTTTGAATACACCTGATGCCTAATGTCTATACCAATAAAAACTTGGTCAGAATGTTTGTCAATATTATCATGTTGAATAGTTAAAACTACCCACATGGTCACTTGATCTATTAAACCGGTACCTTCTCAGTACAACACAATACAATACAATATCCATTTATTTTCTCATTTTATATGAACATATGACAGAATAAGGATACAATATGACAAATGTTTGTACGAGGCTGTTACATGTGTTTAAATTCATTGCAAAATGGTGAGAGAAAAAAGAAGAATCAAATATTCTTCTAGCATTTTACAAAACAGTACATATATATAGATACTATTACATGTGTAGTAATACATAGTTTAAATCAATACGGCAAATATCAATATGAAATTGATTATCTTAAGATGTCTAATTCTGATGGCAAATTTTCATGGCCCTTAATTTGATATACTATTAAATTATTACGAACCCATTAAAATTGAATCTGACATATTTAATGAGACCATTAATAATTTTTATAATAATTAACGGCCATTAACAGAGTATTAAAAAATTAATGGGCTCCTTAGTTCTTACTAATTAATGCGGAATTAAGGGATACGTTTTTAATGGCACATTAATATCATGCCAATTAAAATCTTTCATGGAGTTTTAAAGAGCCTGTTAACTTATTTAAATGGTTTATTTTAAGCAGCTTTTCATGGCCATCAAAGTCATTTTAACAAGGTATATTTTACCAGGGTTTAATATACTTATTTCATGGCTTTTTAATGTATGACATTAAAACTATGGTCATGAAAATCCCATTAAATAGTAAGAAGTAATGGGTGAATTTTAATGGTGACCTTTTAAAACCCTGTTAAAAACGTTTGAAAAAATTAAGGCCAATTTCATGACCCTTTTAATGGCATGTGCATCCAGTAGTGTCTATCCAAATGATTTAGTTTCTCTTTTATTTTGTTCTTAAGGAGGGATTATTTCTTCTTTTTATTATTATTTATTTATTTAATCTATCGTTGTACATAAACAAGTGTATACAAACAAGTAAAATGACACAAATAAACATATATGTAGTTCATTTTTCTGTTATTATAGCATTCATGATTCTGCATATTCATGAAATTTAAGTGTGAAAAGATTGTTTACTTTCCTGTTGGTAAGATATTTAAACATAATTTTGTATTCAGATTCAAACAGGTTAACAATATCATAGTTACGTTCTCGACAATTGCCAAGGAAACAGACTTTATAAATGCAGAATCCGAGACGAGACAGTATGGTATTAATATAATAATAGTTCGAATCTGAAATCTTATAGCCTATAACAATAGGTTTTTCCCGTATATTATTGCATATGCCACAAGATTAAAGTTCATTATGGACATCCATCCATATGTTATCTGTTCTCGGACATTCTACAAAACATGTTCATAAGTTTCCACTTGGTTACAAACTAAACAGTTAGGTGAGTTTGACATTTTTCACCTGTATCGTATTTGATTGCATGAAAATATTCTATTTATTAATTTATATTTGCATTCTTTTATTCTATAATTTTGTAAAGAGTGTATGAATTCATAAGAGGTGTTCCATTGGCTATCGTATTCAAGATGTTGTTTCCAGTAATCGTGTACATATGGTTTTGTACATCGTTTGGAAACTAGAAAGTCATAAATTATTTTGTTGTCACTACCCTTAAGATCGTCATTTCCAATTTTTATTTTCAGCTCAGTTTTTACGTATGTTGAACACGAAACTTCAGACCGTAAACTTATTTTCCGCTTTATTGGAATAGCATTTACCAATGTGTTAAATTCTGCAATCCAATTATCTTTATTTAGTAATTTCTGTCTTGTAAAGTTATCCTCTATTTCGCCATTATCATTGATAATATCATTATGTTTAATAAATCTATTACCCTATACTATTTCCTTTCTAATGTCGTAAAATGTATTACAATATGCCGTTCTTTGTTTTTCAGGGATTACTTCTCGAACTACATTCTTGCGTAGGATAACCCTTATCGATTTACACGCTCAGGGCGTATAACTGAAGTTCACGCCGGGTAAAATTGCTCTAGACCGCTATTTTTTTTTCATTTAGACGATAAAAAATAACATACTACTGTCTTTCGATATCAGTTAATGTGTTCAGGCTCGGCAGATGTGGGCGGAGGTGTGTGGTTCAGCCCATATCAGCTCGACCTGATAGCACAAATCTCAGTAGACAGTAGCCTTTTATTCTCCATATACATCCACTTCTTATTTATCCTGGTATTTTCATTATACATACTTTTACACACTTACAGGCATCTTTTGTATCGCTATTTTCATCGACAATGTCTTTAATATGTGAGAATCGATCTGAAAATGATCCAGCACCCAGTCACCCGCCATAATGACATTGCTACATGACGGCAACATCGGAACGCGCTGACGTTCCGTTTACTCGGGGTCACTTTAATTATGGCGCGTGAGGCACACTATGCCATCATGGATCCGTTAATACCGACCGTAATGGCCGTTTCAACGGCCTTTTGGTACTAATTTGTTGTAAGATATTTATTAAAACCACCAAATATAACTTTTGAAAGGTCGTTGCTTCTACCCCTTTAGCAGCCCGAGATGAAATTATGCTCTAACGAGTACCTGGCGTCTTCTTCCGACACCAAACAAGGTAAGTCACCGTATTTCCTAAACAGTGACAGTATGAGGTTAAACCCAACAAAGGCAAATCTAGTTCTAAACAATCAACAACACATTTTCTCTACAGCATTGACTAACACCCCGGTCACGAAAACGCTACGAGCTCGGATCGAGCTGGATTTCAGTCGAATTTGATAAACTCGTACGACGTTTATACGGACATCGTGTACTCGTACGAGCGTCGTACGAATGTTTTGGAATCGTAATGTTTAACCAAGCTCCCGAGTGAGTTTTTCGAAGTCAGGAGCAGCTCGCGAGAGCCCCGTATGGGAACCACTCGAGCCCCGGAAGAGCGTGTGCGGGAAACGCACGATATCCGTGCGGATTCGGAAATTTGTGAGGCTTGCCGATGCTCACATGACTACCGCAAGGGACACAGTAAACGTTCAATGTCCGTACGTTAAGGAGACCGTGTAAAGAACGTGCAAGTGCAGTGCAAGCGCTGTACGAACCCACGAGCAACGTACGAGGTACGACCGGGCTCTTTGCGAGCTCCGCGTGATTACGGATATCTTATGATTGTATCCTGTTATTTAAAAGAGCTCAGTCCTAACTAGAGCTATTGAATAGAAATGGTACCTGAAAAAAATCAAATTCATCTTTGCAGATTTTTGTCAGATTGAAATGATTGGTACACCAATTGAGTAAATATATTTATGGTTTTTCTCCTCTTCATGTAAAAATAGAAATATTTGATATTTAAAATATGACTTTCTCAAAATATCTGACGCAAAATGGACAACTCTTGTATTGACCGTTTTTCAATGATTTTAGAATTTCCTTAATTAAAAGTCCATAGTAAACGTCACCACTGCTTAATACATTTAAAAGAGTAGAGTGTGCGTTTTTTGTCTACTTTCAAAACTTTGAAATAGCCTAACTGAAATTCCATTTGTCTTTTAATAAATCCAAAATCCAAGACTAGCTAAAATTCTAAAACTCATGAAAAAAATCTGAGTGAAAGAGAATGACATACTCTTTATTATAAGCTTACCAAAAATGTACCTGAAAGAAGTTATTAAGGATTCAGGTGATAACTGTTGATATAATTCTAAATGAGACGCCCCAACAAAAATCATTTTTCAAGTTGTGTAAACAGTTTAAGTTGTAAATTAATGTTGACATCTGAAGTTACTTATAAATAAAACACCTTATAGTTTGTTTAAGGTAGTTGACCTCTAACGAAAATCATCAAATAAAGTAATCTCCATATGCTTTTTTGGCATTTATTCGTTTTTTATGGAAAACAATGATCGTGACAGTTCCATCCAGAGAATTTTGAATTGCTTAATATACATTGCAGAGAGTCATTACCCATCAGCTACCTTAAAATGTTGTATTTACAAGCACTACCTTAAAATGTTGCAATTTCTTTTGATGACAATTACTTTTTGTGTTACATAATTTGCAAGAAAGTACTCCTGAACAGTAAGAGAAATGCTTCAAAATGATTCATTGAAATGATGAATATAACAAGTCTAGCTACACAAACGTGATGCCAATTTAACTGGTTTTTAATTTCTCATTGTTGCATAAATACATGTTACATTTAAATATATTATTTTGTGTAAATCAATATATCATCATTGAGAACAATAAATAACTTTGGCTAAAAGATCAAAAGTTTATAACGTTTCTTAATGTCGTCAAATTTCTTTAATGGAATTTATGCATTATTTTACTTTATTTTCATGCACTTCTAAACTTTCTATCACGGCCTCACTACAACTTATTAAATAACTTTCAGAGTAAGCCATGAGAAAAGTGAGCATGTTGTATATTGAATACAAAGAGATTTAAACAAATGTAGGTCATATTTTATCTGCCTGATCAGTTGTTGGTAAAAGGACCTATTTGATTTTTCTTTCACTTTTGACCAATGTTTTATGTTGGCTTTAGGTTATTGGTCAATTCAGAGTTGTTCCCCTTAGATTTTTTTTTTGGTATATACCATCTCTATATTGAGTGAAAAGTGATTTTCATACTTTAATTAGAGTTACCCCAAATGCAATCTAAAGCTAGTTCTTCATACTAAGCTTGCTGCACATTAAGTTTGGTAACTAAAGTTATAAACCGGAAACCATCTTTTTGATGATTTCACCAGAAAAATTGTAAATATCTACTTAAAGTAATAGTGACATTTCCGTTGATTCTATGACATCTAAATTACTCTTTTTATTACCAAAAACAAACGAAGAAACACATAGGCGATCGGTGGATTTTGAACTGCGACCCATCCGTCCAACAGCACAAAATGTAGCGTTGGCTCAACGCTCCAGACCACTGCGTCACGGTAGAATGTTCTAAGTATAAACACTGAATCAGTCAGACTGACCTTGAACATTACTGTATTGACCCAAATTCAATCCGAACTTTTGTTTTACTTTGAGTCGCATATAGGCCAATTTACATTTGAATATGTCAACCCAAACTAAAGTAATTGAATGGGCACCAAAACACCCATTTCAAACACTGTGACCTTGAACATTACAAAAATGCATTAAAATTACTTTATCAAAATGAAATCGGATCTTAGTGGGATTTGAACCGCTACCGACCCACTCTAGTTCACTACAACACGGTGGAATTGTCTACGTATGCAAATCAAATCAGTTAAGCTGAACATAAAACATGATTCAACATTATCCAATATGCAATCCCAGTCTTGGTTTGTCTGTAAGCTACTGCCAAGTTTAATTTCAATTAATCTTTCGAAACTTGATTTAGCGAAAGCAAATGATTCTCATTTTTTTTTGTAACAGTGACCATGACTCCACTGATCCCAAAGTCAATCCCAACCTTAGTCTTACTATAAGGTATCTACAAACCAAATTTTATTTAAATTCCTCAACAGTTACTCAAAGTGAAGTTATTGAACAATAGCAACATCTTGACACAGCCATCCATCTATCCTCCTATCCAAACGACAGATATGTTTCAGGATGGTTGTGTTAACCAAGCTAACGTACACGCCCTCTAGCCACGGGTTGAACACAGCTCACGGTGAGTTGTTAGTGCACTTGGATGGTCGGGCGTCTGTGGTCCGTCATCCATCGTACGTCATCTTACTTAAACATTTCCTCTGAGACTAGTACAACTAGTCAAACCTTGTCAGAAGCATCCTGGCATGGATCACTTTTAAGTTCGTTCAAATTATTTAGGTTAGCCCATTTTAGATGCAGATGTGAAAAATAGAAAACAACTTCCATTTAAGGACTTCTTATCCCGAACCAATGAATGTAGCTTAACCACACGTTTTTTAGCATCCTTGTAAGGTATTCTGTCAAGTTTGTTCAAATGATTTCGGTTGTAAAATAATCTTTAAAGGTAGTTAATCAGTTTGGTCGACAATGGATATTTTCAAAACTTACCAAGCTGGTCATATGCACTTATTTTCACTGGAAGTATTTTTAAAATTTGATCTTCCTATCCTGGTTGCTCAACCAAGAGAGCGTTATTTTATTATTGTATTAAAATAAAGGTTTGCATTGACAAGTATATATTGTGCAAAAAAATAATTAGAAATGCACGTTTATACAATTATTATTACGTCTCCTTTATCTACCTCAGTTGTGCAACCAAGAAAAATTAAAAAAAAATGAATTGTGGAAGTATATTTTTTTTGCCCTGTCCGTCTGTCTGTCTGGTCTGTCACACTTCATTTCCGATTGATAACTGGAGAACCAATTGACCTAGAGCCTTCAAACTTCATGGGATGATAGGACATAAGGAGCTTATGACCCCCATTAAATATTTGGATTACCCATCGATGACAAGGTCACAGGGGCCTGAACATGGAAACCACTATTTCCAATCAATAACGTGAGAACAAATTGACCAAGAATGTTGAAATTTATAGCATGGACATATAACAAATGACCCGTTCTGAGTTTGGGATCACTCCATCGACGTTTAGGGTCACAGGGGAACTTAAGAACCACTTAACGAATCCCCACATGGTTTGTATTTGTTGGCATTAAAACCTGGTTGGATATTAAGCGGAAGAGCAATAAAATCACGGAATCAAATGAAAAGATATGTGAATCAAATATGTTGGTTCTTACACAGATTGAAAAAAACTATCGTATTTGCCATCATTAAGACAAATAAATTTAAAAGATTTCAGGAATGTTGAATCTATCTGAATTATCGACAAATAAACAGACAAATGTCATTATTGCCATGAGACTTTTCATACATGAATTATGACTTGCCTACAAACAAATAACTGCCATATGGACTTCATTGAATCAAACAGTACGTTTTGTTGAATATCGACGTTTCTGTTTCTTTGATGCATCTGAAAACGCACCGGCTACCGCGATATATCGAATATAGGAACAACAATCTGTTACAAATCTCTAGTTTTCTAAATCTCGTTAACTACATACCAAGGTTATAATTGCTAGCCGTATTGTTCGGTCTTGTATGTAAAAAATTGTTAGAGAACAAATAAAATAACCAATAGCTCAGATCAAGTGAACGGCATGACAAAACTTAAGAAGAATATGAATTTGAAATGTAAAAAAAAACCCCACGGGACAAGTTTTGTCCAACCTTACAAAGAAACAAGTCACTGAAGCACGGTCCTCTCTGAACAGTAGTCCATTGGGTATTGTTAGTAGTTAGTTTTCGTCAGTTACCAAATTTCAAAGAAATACCGCAATAGGTCTACGAATTGTGCCAAAATGGAAGACGGTTAAAAGATCAAAAGTTACCAGAAGCAATATCGAACTCGTCTAAACGACTAACGCTACGCATTGGATCTGACGACGGGCTTTTGAGACTCACCTTCACCAATCAGATCTTTGCTTTCAACATTTTGAAAGTGAAAGTAGAAGTTTCGATGTATGTGAACATCACGTACGGGCTTATAAATCTAATTAGACAGCTTATAGAAACACATGAGAAATCGTTGTTTTTCTAATATTTTTCCATTTAAAATCGAAGGGCGTTTGTAAGAGGTACCGGTGGTAAACTGCGTTAATAAGTTAAAGCATAGCAAAAGTTCCTTCTAGGGCTCATCTTTATAAATATATAATGATCTTTTTGTAGAATATTGGTTGCAATGTCTGTTTTAAATTTTGGTCATCAGTGCAACCCCAGGATTGGATGCAAGGACAAGACTATTCTACCTTATTGACATATATTCGCTTTACTTTATTTCTGTTTAACATCGTAGGGTATTGATTTGATGCGCTAACAGTCCACGTCCTTGCACATAACAAACGTAGTGGTCATTGATCAAGTAATTCGTGGCTGTAACTTAGTAGTATCTATCCTTAATCTCGTGAGCGTGACACCCGGTCATTCGATGTGTGATTTAGTTGTGCACAATGAGAGGGTCGCAATGGGGTTTGTTTTCACATATTGACCTTGCATTCGAAGGTAACAACATATGTTAACCTTTGTGATAAATAAGATGTTTGGTATGCCACTTTTCCTTTCTCGGGTTTAGTAATATGTAGGGTTAATCCGCGGAGCGCGTTCGGCCGCAGAGTCGCCTCAGTTAGAAAAGAATACTTTTACCGTCAGGGGTTACGGAATCTGATTGTCCAGATTGGAATGACAACAGTTGTCGAGGTCAGGTGCTCAGTCATGTGTGACTTACTAATTCTGGTTCAATTCCCGACTCGGGTGTGATTTTTTCTTGAAACTTTTATTCTAAAGACAAATCATAAGTCAATCCTGAAGCGTATCACCGCTAGGCCGACGAGTGGTACAGGACATGTCAAAGAAAACACATAGAAACGAAACATTATCCATGTGCTATTTTAACATGTTCTTTTAAATTTATAAAGATAAATGTCTTGCTAGTACATTTGAATAACTTAGATCGACAAACATCAAAAGCGTTGGCAGCTAAAGTCACAGCAGTAGCATCGCAATAATCGAACCAAAGCAATAAATATGAGGATGATAATGTAACGATGATCTTTACAACAAATTTAGAGAAATCATCCTGTGCAACGTTCGAAGTGAGCACCAACGATGAAGCTAAACTATTGTTCCGTCAAATATATACCGGTGAGCATAAAAACCAACATAAAAGAAGAGCTAATAGATGAATTTACATTTTACGAAGAGAAACCATACGACGTTTACGTTAGTGATGTCAATGGTTATTCTGCCGTCACTAGAAATGACTACGTTGGCATTAATTTTGATGATGATGTTTATGATATTTCGTTCGCAAACATAACTAGTATATTCGTTATATTATTTCTTGAACGTATATATTCTTGCCAATATAAAACAGTATATTATACAACTTGGTGCAGTAGAAGCAGAGCGACTAGTTTTGTGTAGTTAATAAGCTATAACATAAATAGTTTAATTCGAAACAAATATTTCTGAATGAGTGATGCTGCAATTTGTTACTATTATATCAAAGTAAAAATCTAGTTAATTAAAACCTTTTTATGAAAAACAGTATCTGGAAATCATGTACTTCTGATAAAACTAAAGTAAAATATATGATATCAGTGAGCTGCAAGTTCGGCGTTAGCAGTTGAGGTTAACGCCGATTTCAAAGTAAAGCGAGGAATAAAAAAATGTTATACATGTACCTCAGGGAATACTCTATTGATTTCGCATATACAAAAAACACGTTGGGTGATGTACTGGGGCGAGTTATATATATATATGTTTCTTGAATGGTTCAGTCGCACTAAGTATTATTTCTTACTGCAAAATCACATCAATATTGCTCTGCTGTAACCGCGTAACTAATCAAAACGAAAACACAAGTACAATCATTATTTTCTATCAGAATGTCAAAACTGCATACACAATCAATTTTAAACAAAAACTTACTTTATACCTGTTTGTATTTTACGACCTTTTTCACGTTAAACTTTTCAACATACAGCGACGGTACATATCAGTGGTTAGCAAGTCATGCCATTGATGGTGACAAAACCTGTGAAGACCCTCCAACTTGGCAACATTATAGTGCGACTAAGTCTGACAGTGCTTCTGGAGCCTGGTGGCGTGTTGACCTTCAGCATGAATACAATATCAGCAGAGTCATCGTACATGGAAAACCTACGGATACAAATCGTAAGTATTGTTTGAATCTTGTATTTTATACGTAGTTTGTGTCTGTGTATGAAAATACGCGTCTCCAATTTAGGCGAAACGAAAATAACAGAGAAAAGAAATAGGCCCTGTTGTATTGTGATAAGTGTTAACAGAATATTTTAAACACGTTGGTAGTCCTATCAGCGCTATAATCGTCATTGTAAATTTCGTTAGATATTAAATTATGAAGAGATAAAAAATAACTGTACAAATTTTATGTAAACGACCATTACACTTATAAACTACACCGTCGTTTTTATGACTGAAAAAAAAACAACAAAAAACAAATGTTTATTTAACAGTCAACACAGCTAATATTATAGCCATACCTTAACAAGACCTTTCGGCATTTGAAAAAGTTGAAATTGACTAGTGAAAGGTATTTCACTTTCAAACATACACACCAATTAGAATGACAGAAAAGGAATACCCTGTTGAGGCCAACAAATATTTACATGGCCATATTAACAGACTGACTCTGGGAGGAGATTACCTTGTCGTACAACTTTGCAAAGACAATTCCTTGCGTTATCGTATCTACAAGACCGCAGCTAAAGGCACTAGATCATTTGCATTCACAATACGGAACTTGAGGATCTGCTCTCAAAAATCAAGACAAATGTGTACATTACGCTCTTTTGACCTGCCGTCAGAGTGATATCCTTACCGAAACCAATTCCATCAAAATTAACAGGTCTAACGCAAAGCAGTGTCAGATTCGCTAGCGGAGACTTTTATTTCAGAGACACCGCGTGTGTCCCGTAGTGCAGATTTAGTACAAAAAAAAATTCTAGTGTTTACTAACAATATCCTTCAAATCAGCAGCCGGATAGAGGTGCAAAAATTTGTATTTATTCCGACATCCGTCATGGCATGGAACTCTTACCTCATCATCAGTGTGCGAGGTCTGTCATCATTTGATAGTTTCAAACGCGAACTCCTAATATCATATATTGTGTTTGAACTTTTGTACAGAATCTAAATACTACAGCTGATTGTATATAGAAACTAGTGAGCAGTTCTTGTGTGTGTGCATGTTTGTCTTGTGTATGTGCATGTATGTGTCAGTGTGGTTTGCTGTGTTGGAAGACCTTTTGAATATTCATTATTGCTTTTTTTTCCTTTCCCTTTTCGTTTTCTTTTATAACAGGAAGAGAGACTGCAACAAATATGTTGTGATATCATTTGAAGTGAAATCGTACTATCTGATCCAAAACTAATGGGTTTCGAGGATAGGTCTTTTCTTTTTGTGCTCCTCTTTTCTCTCTCTCTCTGTCCGTCCGTCCGAATTCCATATCCATATCTTAAAAACGTCTTCGGCACAATGGACTTGTTAAATGTGTTCAGTATGTGAAGTTGTGCTTCTGTTTTTATGTTTTTTGAGGAAACGGGGGATTTCGCTCAGCCTGGAAAGTGTTTAACTGTCATTGACTGAATAAAAATTATATGGATAAAGGGCGTAAATGAGTGTGTTGCTTATGTCTCAAAAAGTATTTCACCTAGATTCATGAAACATTAGAGGATTCTTATCCGGTAGAAGCAAATGTTCAATTAAAAGCATGTTGTGTATTTAAGACAGACAACAAGTCCAAATATTTCATTTCTCAATGCACGTGCAGTGAAGAAAACTTTGACACATTCATGTGAAAAAAATCAAAAGATATCACTTGTTTGGTAAAACATCTTTTTTTTTGGCATAAAAGGTCCTATCTTAATAAGGTTTCAATTAAATTGACATCTCCAGAAATACGTTATTGATTTGATAAAGTTATATATACATATTTCAGTCATGCATTTTATACGTGATCGAAAGTTTTTTTTGTGATGACAGGTATGCTTTCCTACTTATGTCCTTCAGTCCGTAATAACCCATTTACCAAGCATATCTTCATACCAATTCAAGGTTTTGACTTTAAACTTGACATAAAGGTATGTGATGATGAGATAATGTGCAAAGCGCATGATTGAGATGAACGGTAATGAAAGAGTTGTAGTTTGTAAATACTAACAGATCGCAAATTACGACTCGCAAGATCTTTTAGGAAAATATGTATTTATTTTACAGTCTAAGTTATTAAAAATGAAAATAAGACAGACGTTCGCAGTAGCCATGAGTATCGTTCTGCCCAAATAATTGGAGTAGCAGTAGGTGGTTCCATAGCAGTTTTGTTTGCGATTGTAGCAATAAGTGTCATCATATATAAAAATGCAGAAAGAGAAACAGGTAACAGAAATTGGTCATATTTCATATGTAAGACATAAACTCTAACTTAAACATCTAGAATTCTGAGAAATATCCTCTGGCTGCAAAAGGAAGTTGACTGTTTCCACAAATTAGGGCCAGTTAGGGCAAAATTCACTATAGGAAGTTAGCTCCTCGGTACTAAGGGACCGCTTAATAGAATTGGAAGTAGAGATCTAATTGCCATTCTACTTTACAGACAAGCGTAGTTTTATAATGACACATACGTGCAACATTCTTAAAATATAATGAATTAAACTTTTACTGGCTTTTACCATATCATTTTGTTTTGAATAGTTTTGATAGATTAAATTTGCAAATACTTTGATTTTACAGTACAAATAATAGCAAACATGATTACGCAACACCAGACATCACTCATGCTCAGATGGAAACAGAATACGACACATTAGATAACTTGAATAGTATGTACACACTTTTAAAATCTCATAATAACACTGAACCATTAATTATAGATTATTTGATTTATATCAAGGATATACACCACTTCTTAAGCTGAGAATGTCCGCGATTTAAGGAGCATGACGATTCCAACACACAACGAGTGCAATTTGTTTGATACAAAGCTAATAATTACATGTATCTATAATATTCTGAATTAAACGTTTAAAATACATAGATC